>NC_091996.1:7390536-7686684 GCF_044704955.1 Pristiophorus japonicus
CTCCTCCTCTCTTTCTTCTCCCCCCTCCTCCTCTCTTTCTTCTCCCCCTCCTCCTCTCTTTCTTCTCCCCCCTCCTCCTCTCTCTCTCTTCTCCCCCCCCCCCTCCTCTCTTTCTTCTCCCCCCCTCCTCTCTTTCTTCTCCCCCCCCCCTCTCTCTCTTCTCCCCCCCCTCTCTCTCTCTTCTCCCCCCCTCTCTCTCTCCCTCTCTTCTCTGCCCCTCTCTCCCTGTTTCCCTCTGTGTGTGTGTCTGTGTCTCTCTCTCTCTCTCTCTCTCTCTCCCCTCTTTCTCTCTCCCTCACCCCTTCTCTGTCTCTGTCTCTGTCTCTGGCTGGCTCCCTCTCTCTCCCTCCATGTCTGTGTGTGTGTGTGTGTGTGTGTGTCTCCCCTCTTTCTCTCTCCCTCACCCCTTCTCTGTCTCTGTCTCTGGCTGGCTGGCTCCCTCTCTCTCTCTCTCTCTCTCTCTCCCTCCATGTCTGTCTGTGTGTGTGTGTCTCTCTCTGTGTGTGTGTGTGTGTGTGTGTGTGCGAGAGAGAGAGAGAGAGAGAGAGAGACACACACACACACACACACAGACATGGAGGGAGAGAGAGAGAGAGAGAGGGAGCCAGCCAGAGACAGCGACAGAGACGGGGTGAGGGAGAGAGAAAGAGGGGAGAGAGAGAGAGAGAGAGAGAGACACACACACACACACAGACATGGAGGGAGAGAGAGAGAGAGAGACACACACAGAGACATGGAGGGAGTGTGTGTGTCTCTCTCTCTCTCCCTCCATGTCTGTGTGTTCTCTCTCTCTCTCTCTCTCTCCCTCCATGTCTGTCTGTCTGTGTGTGTGTGTGTGTGTGTCTCTCTCTCTCTCTCTCTCTCTCTCTCTCTCTCTCTCTGCAAGGCCCCAGAACAAACCCCCTCTCGGATTGACCCCACAGCCAGGGACGGTGTGGTGGGGAGGAGCTGGGTGAAGGTTCTCACCTGCACGGCCCGGGTGAAGAACACTCCTGCATCAGAAGCCAGCTTCTTCACATTGAAATCCATGCTGCCTGGTGCTGTGGCCCTGCCTCAGTGACTGGGCTGGGAAAACAGCTCACACACACTCACCAACTCCCAGCCAGACCCATCCATCCCAGCACCAGCAGCAAGCTCTGCCTCTTAAAGGGGCAATGCCGGTCCCTGCCCTCCCGCAGCACACCAGGTTGCCTTTCAGCTGGTTCCGTCCCATCGCCTGGGCACAGGACGCGGACCGTGCCAGCCAGGTGCCTGCATCGCCATCGCGTCTCAAACACGCGGGGGCCAGAGCCACACAAAAACCACAGAGCCAGCCAACTCATCCACATCATCCGCACTCAGCAGCACTGTCTCTTAAACAGGCAACTCCAACCTCCAGACCTTTAATATTTTACTGTCAGCCACCTAAGGACTCAATTTAAGAGTGGAAGCAAGTCTCCCTCGATTCCGAGGGACTGTCTATGATGAATATCTTACCCCTTCGGGCAGGTTGGGGAAGATAGAGTGGGGCCCAGAGTCTGAAAGGGACAGCTCTTTAACTCAAACATTAAAGAATATTAATTAATCCAATGTGCAAAAGATTCAGGAAAAGATAAGTGTACTAGAAAGCACTGATAGATTCTGCAAAGCTTTAGTTCGTCTCCGTGGCGTTCTGTGTCTGTGACAGGTCATTACAGGACGTGGGATTTGGCCGGAGTAGGTCATCCTGCGGCACGCCCCGATAGTTAGACTTGTTCCCGCACCCTTCGGCTCAATAGTCTTTTGCCCCGTCACTTGCTGGAGGGCAATGGCGTGCCGAGGGCAGTGGGGCATCTGGGGACCACAGAGAACAACAGTACCAACACGTTATCTCCTTAACCAATGAGATTAAAGGATTGAAAGAAAGCAACGCTTGCATTTATATAGCGCCTTTCACGACCACCGGCGGTCTCAAAGCGCTTCACAGCCAATGAAGTACTTTTGGAGTGTAGTCCCTGTTGTAATGTGGGGAACGCGGTAGCCAACTCGCGCACAGCAAGCTCCCACAAACAGAAATGCGATAATGACCAGGTAATCTGTTTTTTTGTTATGTTGATTGAGGGATAAATATTGGGGATAACTCCCCTGCTGCTCTTCAAAATAGTGCCGTGGGATCTTTTACACCCACCTGAAAGAGTAGACTGTTTAGCTTCTGATCAGAGAGACAGCACCTCCAACAGTGCAGCACTCCCTCAGCACTGCACTGGGAGTGTCAGCCTAGATTTATGTGCTCAGGTTCCTGGAGTGGGACTTGAACCCACAACCTTCTGACTCAGAGGCGAGTGTGTTTCCCACTGAGCCATGGCTGACACTATTGAGAGATAAACAGAGGAGGAACTGAGCAAGAAGGTGAATTAGAGTCAAATCAGATATAGAGAGAGAGAGAGAGAGAGAAATATTGGAGTAAGGAGAAGTAAGGAAAGCATTTAAAATTTGACAGTTTTAAAATCCGCCAAGAACAATTCACTACCTGAAGGAATGAGACGCCACACTTTGAATTGTTCACTTTCCGGGCCAGAGAGGTTGATTGGCGGCCATTAACAACGATCACGCTGTTAAAAGGCTACTTGTGCTGTTAAGGACCAGGCGGGACTTTCTGCGACGTGTTTAACGGGCGATTAATGTGCGGATCCAGCAAGTCCGTGATACTCACGGGGAGGTTGAGGGCGAGCTGCCGTCTTCGCAAAGCTAGCGGCCGAGCGGCACAAATCGTCCAGCAGCTTGTGGCGATCGGTGATTCACAGGGTATCTCTCCCTCGCCACAAGTTGCTGGGCCGGTTTGCGCATTAACAATGGCGAGCGTAGTTCACAAAGGAGGTGCCGTCTTTCGGATGAGACGTTAAACCGAGGCCCCGTCTGCTCTCTCAGGTGGACATAAAAGATCCCATGCCACTATTTTGAAGAAGAGCAGGGGAGTTATCCCCGGTGTCCTGGGACCAATAGTTATCCCTCAATCAACATAACTAAAAAACAGATTATCTGGTCATTATCACATTGTTGTGTGTGGGAGCTTGCTGTGCACAAATTGAGCTGCTGCGTTTCCCTACATTACAACAGTGACTGCGCTCCAAAAGTACTTCAATGGCCGCAAAGCGCTTTGAGGTGACCGGCGGCCGTGAAAGGCGCTATATAAATCCAAGTCTTTCTTTTCTTTCTTAAACTGTAGGTATGATAAGAGAACCGATTAAATAAAATATAACTCATAAAATAAGACAGTAAAAGTTTTTTTGAACATTCCAAATCGTGCTCCTTGGGAGCATTCTTAAATCGTCTCTGAGAGATTCCAACCTTGGGCTGCATTATATTTTGAATTACTATGGACGATTGCCAAGAAGGCAATCTACTAAATTATGCAAACAGCTGAGAAATATTCGAGCAGAATAATATCCACTGAATCGGCTTGAAGGTGAAATATTTTGAGTGGTTTTGTACAGCCAGGAGTTAAAGGCTGGAGTTAGGGCAGGGGGCGGGGTTTAAAAAAATAACTCACAATTGATATAGCACCTAAGTGCATCTTTCGGAAATGCCCCAAAGCAATTCAGATGCTTTTGAGGTGCAGCCAGTATTGTTCTGCAAGCAAAGGCTGCGGCCATTTTATGCCCAGCAAGGTGTAACAAGCAACAAGGCAATGAATCACTCTTTTATCTGCTTTCTATGAAGCTTTAAAAAAAATCATTCCTGCGATGTGGGTGTCGCTGGCAAGGCCGGCATTTATTGCCCATCCCTAATTGCCCCTCGAGAAGGTGGTGGTGAGCCGCCTTCTTGAACCGCTGCAGTCCGTGTGGTGAAGGTGCTCCCACAGTGCTGTTAGGGAGGGAGTTCCAGGATTGTGACCCAGCGACGATGAAGGAACGGCCGATTTATTTCCAAGTCAGGGATGGTGTGTGACTAGGAGGGGAACGTGGAGGTGGTGGTGTTCCCATGCGCCTGCTGCCCTTGTCCTTCTAGGCGGTAGAGGCCGCAGGTTTGGGAGGTGCTGCCGAAGAAGCCTTGGCGAGTTGCTGCAGTGCATCTTGTAGAGAGAGCATTGTTGGCTAGGATATCGGGCTAACTCGCCGCTCTTCTTTAAACCGTGCCGTGGGATTGTTCCGGAAACACAGTGCAGCACTCCCTCAGTACTGCCCCTCCGACAGTGCGCCGCTCCCTCAGTACTGTCCCTCCGACAGTGCAGCACTCCCTCAGTACCATCCCTCTGATAGTGCAGCACTCCCTCAGTACTGCCCCTCCGACAGTGCGGCGCTCCCTCAGTACCGCCCCTCCGACAGTGCGGCGCTCCCTCAGTTCTGCCCCTCCGACAGTGCAGCACTCCCTCAGTACTGCCCCTCCGACAGTGCAGCACTCCCTCAGTACTGCCCCTTCGACAGTGCAGCACTCCCTCAGTACTGTCCCTCCGACAATGCAACATTCCCTTAGTACTACCCCTCCGACAGTGCAGCACTCCCTCAGTACTGCCCCTCCGACAGTGCGGCGCTCCCTCAGTACTGCCCCTCCGACAGTGCAGCACTCCCTCAGTACTGCCCCTCCGACAGTGCGGCGCTCCCTCAGTACTGCCCCTCCGACAGTGCAGCACTCCCTCAGTACTGCCCCTCCGACAGTGCGGCGCTCCCTCAGTACCACCCCTCCGACAGTGCAGCACTCTCTCAGTACTGCCCCTCCGACAGTGCGGCGCTCCCTCAGTACTGCCCCTCCGACAGTGCAGCACTCCCTCAGTACTGCCCCTCCGACAGTGCAGCACTCCCTCAGTACTGTCCCTCCGACAGTGCGGCGCTCCCTCAGTACCACCCCTCCAACAGAGCGGCGCTCCCTCAGTTCTGCACTGATGTGTCAGCCTGGATTATGTGTTCAAGCCTTGGTTCTTTACCCATAAACTAACTGAGTCCTGGGTCTGCTTCCCGCCTGTATGACTATGAAGCCCGTGGAACAGACTGACAAGGCTGCTCGGTCCCTCACACATTCACCACTGGTCCTTGTCCAACAGTCAGCAAGCTTGTTTACTGAGTTATATTTAATTTAATTGGTTATCTTATCACAGCTACAATTAAGAAATCGCACAGTAATTGGAGAGGGCTCGCTGTGCGGGCTCTGTGTCTGTGAGCTGCTTATGCGTGCACCACTGAACTTTCAACAACAACCTGTATTTATATAGCACCTTTAACATAGTGAAATGTCCCAAGGCGCTTCACAGGAGTATTATGAGCCGCATAAGTAGAAACCAGCGCAGGTGACCAAAAACTTGGTCAAAGAGGTAGGTTTTAAGGAGCATTTTGAAGGAGGAGAGGCGGAGAGGTTTAGGGAGGGAGTTCCAGAGCTTGGGGCCCAGGCAACAGAAGGCACGGCCACCAATGGTTGAGCGATTATAATCAGGGATGCTCAGGAGTGCAGAATTAGAGGAGTGCAGACATCTCGGGGATTGTGGGGCTGGAGGAGATTACAGAGATAGGGAGGGGCGAGGCCCTGGAGGGATTTGTAAATAAGGATGAGAATTTTGAAATTGAGGCTTTGCTTAACTGGAAGCAATGCCACATAGAAAGATTAATTCCCTGTCCCCATAGTTATTTTTATTTGTTCAAGTCAGAGGGGCAGTACTGTGGGAGCGTCGCACTGTTGGAGGGGTAATACTGAGGGAGTGTAACATTGTCGGAGAGGCAGTACTGAAGGAGCGCCGCCCTGTCGGAGGGGCAGTATTGAGGGAGTGCTGCAGTGTCGGAGGGGCGGTACTGAAGGAGTGCCGCACTGTCGGAGGGGCAGTACTGAGGGAGCGCCGCACTGTCGGAGGGGCAGTACTGAGGGAGTCCTGCACAGTTGGAGGGGCAGTACTGAGGGAGTGCCGCACTGTCGGGGGGGGCAGTACTGAGGGAGTCCTGCACTGTCGGAGGGGCAGTATTGAGGAAGCACTGCACTGTCGGAGGGGCTGTCTTTCACGTGAGAAGTTAAATCGAGGCCCCGTCTGCTCTCTCAGGTTTTGTTGCAGAGCAGGTGAGTTCTCCCCGGTGTTCTGGGCCAATATTTATCCCTTGACCAACATCACTAAAACATATTGTCTGGTCATTACCACATCGCTGCTTGTGGGAGCTTGCTGTGTGTAAATTGGCTGCTGGGTTTCCTGCATTACAACAGTGACTTCACTCCAAAAGGCCTCATTGACTGTACAGCAACTTGGGCTGTCCTGAGGTGGTGGGAGGCACTCTATAAATGTTCTTCTTACTTTTATAAAGCTGTTCTACGTACTCACAAATAACTGACCTAAATTGAATTTATCACTGGGGCCTGGTTTTCCATTGTTTCAGCTTGAATTGGGCACATTACCCTTGCTCTTTAAGTCTGTTTTTTTGTCATTCGATGCCAATTACTAGAATTCTACACAGCCTTAAAAGTATTAGAATGGCAGAGGGGTGAGCTGTTGGAGGCCTTTAAGATTGTGAAAGGGTTCAATAGGGTAGGCGCAGACAAGATGTTTCCACTTGAGGGGTAGTCTAAAACTAGGGGCCATAAATATAAGATAGTCACTAATAAATCCAATCGGGAATTCAGGAGAGTGGTGAGAATGTGGAACTCGCTGCCACAGGGAATGGTTGAGGCGAATAGTATCGATGCATTTAAGGGGAAGCTGGATAAACACATGAAGGAGAAAGGAATAGAAGGATATGCTGATGGGGTGAGATGAAGAGGGCTGGGAGGGGGCTTGTGTGGAGCATAAACACCGGCACGGACCTGTTGGGCCGAATGGCCTGTTTCTGTGCCGTACGTTCTATGCAAGCTGCAATTCTAGATTTGTGTGCTGCAGTTTAAGCATTCCTCCCATCGTGCCTGTGCAGGCTCTTTAAAAGAGCTATCCAATTAATCCCACTCCCTGCTCTTTCCCCATAGTCCTGTAACTTTTTCCCCTTCAAGTATTTATCCAATTCCCTTTTGAACGTTACTATTTTTTTTCATTCGCTCACGGGATGTGGGCGTTGCTGGCAAGGCCGGCATTTATTGCCCGTCCCTAATTACCCTCGAGGAGGTGGTTCTACCATCCTTTCATGCAGGGCATTCCTGATCACAACAACTCGCTGTGTAACAACATTCTTCTCATCTCCCCTCGGACTCTTTTGCCAATCACCTTAAATCGGTGTCCCCTGGTTACCGACCCTCCCGCCAAGGGAAGCACTTTCTCCTTACTTATCAAAACCCTTCATGATTTTGAACACCTCTATTAAATCTCCACCTTGCTCTAAGGAGGACAACCCCAGCTTCTCCAGTCTCCCCACGTAACTGAAGTTCCTCATCCCCGGTGACATTCCAGTAAAGCTCCTCTGCAACTTCTCCAAGGGCTTGACAGCCTGCCATTGGTGCTTTGGTCATTTGAAGTGATTCCTTCTGCCAGCCCACCTTTCCAGCTAGTGCACGCAAGCGTTTAGTGTCTGTGGCTGCTGATAATGCTGCCCCGGGAGCAGTTTGGAGGAGGTGGATTCCACAAGGTGTGATTGAATCTGCCGATCTCTCCCTGTTGGAGGGACAAAGAGCTCCCTCTAGCTGCAGGGCTGCGGATTGACAGCCTCGTCCACTGAGCTGAACCTTGGATGTGATGGAAGGTCAGGGGTCATGCATCGCTAGCAGAGCTGCTTTGGGCTGCACACTTTTATTGGTTGTAGACTAAGTGTCAGCTGTGGCTCAGTCTCGTCTCTGAGTCAGAAGGTTTGTGGGCTCAAGTCCCCACTCCAGGAACCTATCTGCAAAATTCTAGGCTGGTACTCCCTTGTCCACTCTACTAGTTACATCCTCAAAAAAAAGAAGATTTGTCAAGCATGAGTTCCCTTTCATAAATCCATGCTGACTTGGACCGATCCTGTCACTGCTTTCCAAACGCGCTGCTATTACATCTTTAATAATTCAATAACATCTTCAATAAAAGTCCCAAAGCAGCTCTGCTAACGATGCTGACCCACCATCCCATCCCAGGTTTAGCTCAGTGGACAAGGTTGTCAATCCTCAGCCTCAAATTAAAAAGTAGGACCTCAAAGGTAGTAATCTCAGGATTGCTACCAGTGCCACGTGCTAGTCAGAGCAGGAATCGCAGGATAGCTCAGATTAATACGTGGCTTGAGGAGTGGTGCAAGGGGGAGGGATTCAAATTCCTGGGACATTGGAACCGGTTCTGGGGGAGGTGGGACCAGTACAAACCGGACAGTCTGCACCTGGGCAGGACCGGAACCGATGTCCTAGGGGGAGTGTTTGCTAGTGCTGTTGGGGAGGGTTTAAACTAAAATGGCAGGGGGGTGGAAATCTATGCAGGGAGGCAGAGGAAAGTAAAATGGGGCAGAAGCAAAAGGTAGGAAGGAGAAAAGCAAGAGTGGAGGGCAGAGAAATCAAGGGCAAAAATCAAAAAGGGCCACATTACAACATAATTCTAAAAGGACAAAGAGTTAAAAATACAAGCCTGAAGGCTCTGAGTCTCAATGCGAGGAGCATCCGTAATAAGGTGGATGAATTAACTGCGCAGATAGCTGTTAACGGATATAATATAATTGGGATTACGGAGAAATGGCTCCAGGGTAACCAAGGCTGGGAACTCAACATCCAGGGGTATTCAATATTCAGGAAGGACAGACAGGGAGGAAAAGGAGGTGGGGTAGCATTACTGGTTAAAGAGGAGATTAACACAATAGTAAGGAAGGACATTAGCGTGGATGATGTGGAATCTATATGGGTAAAGCTGCGAAACACCAAAGGGCAGAAAACGTTAGTGGGAGTTGTGTACAGACCACCAAACAGTAGTAGGAAGGTTGGGGATGGCATCAAACAGGAAATTAGGGATGCATGCAATAAGGGTACAGCAATTATCATGGGTGATTTTAATCTACATATAGATTGGGCTAACAAAACTGTTAATAATACTGTGGAGGAGGATTTCCTGGAGTGTATAAGGGATGGTTTTCTAGACCAATATGTCGAGGAACCAACTAGAGAGCAGGCCATCCTAGACTGGGTCTTGTGTAACGAGAGAGGATTAATTAGCAATCTGGTCGTGCGGGGTCCCTTGGGGAAGAGTGACCATAATATGGTCGAATTCTTCATTAAGGTGGAGAGTGACACAGTTAATTCAGAGATTAGGGTCCTAAACTTAAAGAAAGGAAACTTCGATGGTATGAGACGTGAATTGGCTAGGATAGACTGGAGAATGATACTTAAAGAATTGAGGGTGGATAGGCAATGGCAGACATTTAAATATCACATGGATGAACTACAACAGTTGTACATCCCTGTGTGACCTAAGAATAAAAAAGGAAAGCTGGCTCAACTGTGGCTAACAAGGGAAATTAGGGAAAGTGTTAAATCCAAGGAAGAGGCATATAAATTGGCCAGAAAAAGCAGCAAACCTGAGGACTGGGAGAAATTTAGAATTCAGCAGAGGAGGACTAAGGGTTTAATTAGGAGAAGGCAAATAGAGTATGAGAGTAAGCTTGCAGGGAACATAAAAACTGACTGCAAAAGCTTCTATAGATATGTGAAGAGAAAAAGATTAGTGAAGACTAATGTAGGTCCCTTGCAGTCAGAATCAGGGGAATTCATAATGGGGAACAAGGAAATGGCAGACCAATTGAACAAATACTTTGGTTCTGTCTTCACTAATGAAGACACGAATAACCTCCCAAAAATACTAGGGGACCGAGGGTCTCGCGAGAATGGGGAACTGAGGGAAATCCTTAATAGTCAGGAAATGGTGTTAGGGAAATTGAAGGGACTGAAGGCCGATAAATCCCTGGGGTCTGATAGTCTGCATCCCAGAGTACTTAAGGAAGTGGCCCTAGAAATAGTAGATGCATTGGTGGTCATTTTCCAACATTCCATGGACTTATGTTCAGTTCCTATGGGTTGGAGGGTAGCTAATGTAACCCCACTTTTTAAAAAAGGAGGAAGAGAGAAAACAGGGAATTATAGACCGGTTAGCCTGACATCGATGGTGGGGAAAATGCTGGAATCAATTATTAAAGATGTATTTGGAGAGCAGTGACAGGATCGGTCCAAGTCAGCATGGATTTATGAAAGGGAAATCATGCTTGACAAATCTTCTAGAGTTTTTTGAGGATATAACTAGTAGAATGGATAAGGGAGAACCAGTGGATGTGGTGTATTTGGACTTTCAAAAGGCTTTTGACAAGGGCCCACACAAGAGATTGGTGTGCAAAATTAAGGCACATGGTATTGGGGTTAATGTATTGACATGGATCGAGAACTGGTTGGCAGTCAGGAAGCAAAGAGTCGGAATAAACGGGTCCTTTTCAGAATGGCAGCCAGTGACTAGTGAGGTGCCGCAGGGTTCAGTGCTGGGACCCCAGCTATTTACAATATACATTAATGATTTAGATGAAGGAATTGAATGTAATATCTCCAAGTTTGCAGATGACACTAAGCTGGGTGGCAGTGTGAGCTGTGAGGAGGCTGCAGGGGGACTTGGACAGGTTAGGTGAGTGGGCAAATGCATGGCAGATGCAGTATAATATGGATAAGTGTGAGGTTATCCACTTTGGTGGCAAAAACAGGAAGGCAGATTATTATCTGAATGGTGACAGATTAGTAAAAGGGGAGGTGCAACGAGACCTGGGTGTCATGGTACATCAGTCATTGAAGATAGGCATGCAGGTACAGTAGACTGTAAAGAAAGCAAATGGCATGTTGGCCTTTATAGTGAGGGAATTTGAGTATAGGAGCAGGGAGGTCTTACTGCAATTGTACAGGGCCTTAGTGAGACCACATCTTGAGTATTGTGTGCAGTTTTGGTCTCCTAATCTGAGGAAGGACATTCTTGTTATTGAGGGAGTGCAGAGAAGGTCCACCAGACTGATTCCCAGGATGGCAGGACTGACATATGAAGAAAGATTGGATCGACTAGGCTTATATTCACTGGAATTTAGAAGAATGAGAGAGGATCTCATAGAAACATATAAAATTCTGATGGGATTGGACAGGTTAGATGCAGGAAGAATGTTCCCGATGTTGGGGAAGTCCAGAACCAGGCGTCACAGTCTAAGGATAAGGGGTAAGCCATTTAGGACCGAGATGAGGAGAAACTTCTTCACCCAGAGAGTGGTGAACCTGTGGAATTCTCTACCACAGAAAGTTGTTGAGACCAATTCACTAAATATATTCAAAAAGGAGTTAGATGTAGTCCTTACTACTAGGGGGATCAAGGGGTATGGGGAATGGGATACTGAAGTTGCTTGATCAGCCATGATCATATTGAATGGTGGTGCAGGCTCGAAGGGCCGAATGGCCTACTCCTGCACCTATTTTCTATGTTTCTATGACACTCCAGTGCAGTGCTGAGGGAGTGCTGCACTGTCGGAGGTGCCGTCTTTCGGATGAGACGTTAACCGAGGCCCCATCAGGTGGACATTAAAGATCCCACGGCACTATTTGAAAGAAGAGCAGGGGAGTTGTGGAAATGTATTTTTATCTAAGCTGATACCATATGGTATTTGTGTGCCCCTTGCAATATATATCAAAATGGAGTCCTGGTCTTTCCAGAACTTTCTGCTTTTTAGCAGTCAGCTTGCATAAACAGCTAAACCTGGTTTGAGATGGCTGATGGCCATCAGACAGCTAGGAGACAAGTCATGCTGAGACAAGTACCCCCCCATGGTGCTTTCCTATTGTCTACACTGCAAGAGTTCCATGTCACCCCACCCTTATCTTCTTGACTCAAACCACCAGCCATTATCTCTTGTAGAGACCTCATCCATTTGATGCAAACAGATAAACTGACCAGGAAATTGAACAATCCTGACACAATACAAGACAGGTGATAGCCCATTACCTCATTCTCATGGAGTAATGGCCGACTGGCCAACTGATAACCCTGACAAAAGGAAATATCTGGAAACCATGTCAGGACCAGGATATAGTAATTAACTCTTTATCTGTATTCACTGACTGTGAGACAGAGCAATACACAGGTAGAGGCCATAACTTGGGTTTTACTGTATAAATATCTTGTGAAGCTGTACCATTTCAGAGGTGTTCACTTAGTCCTTGACTGAGTGTGACCTACCCCTTGCTAGCAAGCGAATTAAAGAAACTTCTGCCGGAGCTGTAAGTGTCGGAGTCATTCTTTTCGGAGGTCGAGATTTCGACAGTTACTTCTTGGAGGTTCCACCGAGATTGCATACTCTCTGTCCTGTGAGTAAAACGGATACAGGCATAGTGCCTCTCCAGTGAAAGGCTTCAGTGGCCAAAACAAGGTGAGCCTTTTGCTCACAAGAGGTTTCTTCACTGTTGAATCGCATATGTAATCTGTTGTCCACAGGGGAGGTACTGCAATCTACAAGACTCGGCATTTAAAAGCTAAAGGTATTTTTTATAACCATTTCTTTCTCAGCTCGCCAGCAGAAGAGAACAGGTTCTGGAAAAAATCTCGAAACAGCCCGGGGAAGGTTTCAGTAGGTAAGGGAGCGCTAGTCGATCGAAAAGGGTTCCAGGTTCTTATGTGATAAGATTTTTATTGTTTTTAATTCGGAAGGGGTTCTTATGTGATAAGAGTAGAAAAAAAAAAGGAAAGCGCTAATCGATCGAAGGTTCTTATGTGATAAGATTTTTATTGTTTTTAATTCGGAAGGGGTTCTTATGTGATAAATTCAGGAAAAAAAAAAGAAAGCACAATCGATCAAAGAGTTTGGGTATGGAACCATAAGTTTTATCAGTTTTTTTATTAGGATAAGTTAAGGACTCGGTCTGTAGTGGCGTGCAACGCAGACTGAGAATATTGGTTGTTGTCTTTGTTATACTGTTGTGTGCAATACCTTTGTGAGAGATTGCCATTAGAGAAACGGGAAGAGTCACTAGGGAAAATTGTGATTCGGAAAAAAACCCCACAAGGATTGATTAAGAAAAGAAACAGTAACTGATTGATCAACTACGGTTGGTTCGTGCCAACATATCTCACACACCCAGACTGAGCCCGAATTAAGAGCCTTTTCAGGCTACATAACGGCCAGGAGAGGTGGGCGTAGAGAACTCGGTTGGCCGAAAGGATTGTGAGATCAGAAACTGTGGAAAATCTTAACCATCCAGAATGGGTGCCGGAGCAAGTTAAAACACCACAAAAGGCACACCAGCCTATGTCATGTTCCAGAATTGTGGTCAGTCTTCAATTGACCAAAGAAATAAAAACGGTAAAGTGGACTAAGGGTGAAAACAGGCCATTTCCACCCGATGGTTCATTTAATTTAGAGAGAAAAACATGTCTAGTGGAGTGTCTTATAAACAGAGATCCAGGTAGAAGAGAAAAAAAAAGGAAAGTAATAGAAAAGGCCTGGGTTCCGATTCTTCAAGCCCATGTAAAATTAACAGAGGAAGTAAATCAAATGTAAAAAAAAAGAGAACCTGATAGTGACTTATGGATTCAAAAAAAAAATAAAGCCAGCCAAAAAAAAAGCTTTATTGAATGGAGAGAGACTTTTATGAATGTCTTGTCTTCGAATGAGAGTGCTTCTGTCTTTTTTCTTGTGTCTGGAAACCTGTTTGGAAAGGTTGTGGAGTTGCCTGTTTGTTTTAGCTCCACCCACTTTTTCAAACAAAGTGAAGTTTTTTAACCCTTCATAGTGTTGTCCTGTATGTGGGAAGTTTAAGACATTTTAAGTTAGAAGCGCAGGTGTGGATTTATTCGGATGAGAAGTTACGGAGCTAGGAAATGCACAAAGGATAGGTTTGTTGAGACATGGTCCCGGTGGTTAAAAGTTGTAATGCCTTTTTTTTTAAAAAGCCTTTGTGGGTCTCTCGAGGTGCAGGCTGGGGGAGTACACTCTCATTGTCCTTGGTGTAAAATCTTGGTACAAAAGCTTCTAGCTCAGTAGGAGGATTTTTTTGGATAAAGAGTGGCAGTACAATAGTTGAATTGGGATTTTGAGATATTTCAGGTGATCTCCTTGATCAACATTTTGGGTGTATTGGAAAAATCTTGGGTTTGGAAGCCTTTTAATAAAATTAGAAAACAAGTACTTTACATTGTGATCTGTGAATCACAATAAGCATAAATGAGAAGTCCGTGTAACACACAGATTCGTCCGGTTCAGAAGCCCACACAAATGGAGGTTTGTCCATGACCTACGAGCTGTGAATGAATCTACTATATTCTCACAATGCTTAAAGGATGTGGAATGAAGTATCCCGGAATGCTTTCCAGAGTCTTAAGCAGTCCCTCACTTCAGCACCAGCCTTGGGATTACCAGATTACACTAAGCTATTCAACTTATTTGTGCATCACAAGTCGGGTTTTGCACAATCTGTTTTGACTCAGTTACATGGGGACAGGCAGCGACCGGTAGCGTATTTCAGGACCCAACTAGACCCAGTGGCACGCGGACTACCAGGATGTCTTCCTTCATTGGCAGCAGCTTATTATGCTATGCAACAGGCTCAGACAATAACTCTAAATCATCAGACCATTTTGTATATCCCACACTCTGTCGAGATTTTACTTACTAAGTGTGCCACCCAACACCTAACCTCCGCAAGAACCACTAAATACGAGGTCGAACTGTTATCAAATCCGAACCTTATCAAAAGATGCACTACCTTAAATCCAGCCACTCTACTCCCCACGGAAGACGACGGCGAACCCCATTCATGTGAAATGGTAACCAAATTAGTGACTAAACCACGTATCAATCTAACAGATGTACCAATGTGTAACCCTGATCTAGTGTTCTATGTTGACGGATCAGCCCTATGAAATGATAGGGGCCAACCTAGAGCGGCTTATGCAATTGTAACTCAGTTTAATGTTGTCGAAATAGCCTCTCTTCCAGACTCCTTTTCAGCCCAACAAGCCGAATTGTTTGCGTTAACTCGAGCTTGTATTCTGGCTGAAGGACAAACAGTTAATATCTACACTGACTCCAGGTATGCTTTTGGGGTATCACATGACTATGGACAAATTTGGAAGATTCGCGGGTACCTGACTTCTTCAGGAACCCCTATCAAAAATGCAGAACAAGTGGAAAATCTCCTGCGAGCCATTCAATGCCCCTTGAAACTCGCCATTATCAAATGCCAAGCACATACAGGCCAGTCGAATGAGGTGGCACTTGGGAATGCCAGAGCTGATAATGCAGCTAAGTCAGCAGCTCTGTCAAAAGGGGGGATGCAGGTGTCATTGTTCCCACTAAGGAAAAATAATTGCTCAGACCCGCCACCTATTATTAATGACGTGCTGACCTTTCAGACACAGGCCAGTACGGAGGAGGTGGTGACCTGGATGAAGGACCAATGTTATAAAAATCCAGAAGGAATATGGGTTCACCACGACGGCTGCGTGGTGGCCCCCAGATCCTTACTTCCATGGATTGCCCGATGTGTTCATACATTCACACATGCAGGCAAAGGGGGATTGGCAGATTATATTTTGGCAACTTGGTATGCACCAGGTATTTCGGCAATTGCAAAACAAATCTGTGAAAATTGTGTTACCTGTCAGACAATGAATCCGGGTAAGACGGAAAAAGTAGAATCTGCCTCCCACCCAAATCCAGTCGGGCATTTTGTACATTTACAAATGGATTTTATTGAATTACCTATGTGTATGGGATTCAAGTATGTATTAGTTATTGCAGATGTGTTCTCTAGATGGATTGAAGTCTTTCCATGTAAAAAGGCCGATGCCACTACTGTTGCTAAATGTTTGTTAAAGGAAATCGTACCGCGCTTCGGAATCCCTTCTAAGCTTTCTAGTGATAACGGGTCACATTTCACGGGAACTGTTATAAGAGACATGTGTAAAGCTTTGCAGATTAATCAACGTTTTCATTGCAGTTATCATCCACAATCAGCTGGACTTGTTGAAAGATATAATGGAATGCTTAAAAATAAGCTGGCAAAACTATGCAATGACACTGGACTGAAATGGACAGAACTGCTGCCCTTAGCTTTGATGGTAATGTGATCTGCAACCAACAGAACAACAGGCCTGTCACCGCATGAGATAGTTATGGGACGTCCCCAACGACTACCTTTTACAGCACCATTTACTGCAAAACAGATGGACATCCACAAAATGGAGGAAAATATGTTGAATTATTGTATTGCACTAACCAAATGTATTTCCAGCTTTCATTCACAGGTAAAGGAAGCCCAAGTCAAGCCAGCGGAAGGGAAGTGTCATAACCTGGAGCCAGGGGAATTCGTTTACATCAAGATTTTTAAAAGAAAAAGCAGTCTACAGCCAAGAGTCGAAGGACCATACCAGGTCTTGCTGGCGACCAATACTGCAATCAAGGTAAAGGAAAGACCAACATGGATCCACGCATCCCATTGCAAACAGGCACCCGACCAGGAGGAAGGGAAGAAGGAACCAGAGGAACAGAAAAAGGAAGACTGAATAAGGAACTGTATGGACTATGGGGACTGATGGTGCTGGGCTTGACAGGGTTTTACTTCACATTATTGATTACACCAGGGGTACAGACCCGCCACCGAAGGGAACTGCACGTAAACGTATTTATGGCACTGAGTCATAAGTATGCTGAAGAAAGAAACTTGTCGAGTTGTTGGATATGTTCCCATGTACCTGTCCACTCCAGGGGGGGTATTCCCCTGAGATCTGTCCCCTTTAACGAATCAGAAATGGTAGAATGGTTGACAGTGCAAAATAGGACAAACCTAACTAAGGGGCCAGAAACGAAGGAGCAAACAGAATGGAGGTCGGCAGGGTATAAACTTACAGCCTTCCAGGGATGGTACCAGCCCAATTATGATAATAACCATCAGCCTCCCTTCCTAAGCATTACTCCCAGAGTAGAAAATCCCGAAGGTATAATATGCCTAGTGAGTAATGAGACTACAGGACCAGAAATGGGACGCAGCAAGTGTTCCCAAATCACTAAATGGCAAGCCACAACTAATCCCACTGAGAGAAAGATAGCAACCGTTGGCTGGACAATGGTCCATAACAAAGCCCCAGGTGAAGGGTGGGAAGGTGAGACCACTCGAGTAGGGATAGTGCGAAAGGACCAGGAGCTGACGTCCTATAATTGCACTTACTTTATTTGTGGCCATAAAGCCTACCCATGGTTACCAGCCAACTGGACAGGGTCCTGTTACTTAGGATATGTGGTACCCCTTATCAGATCAGTAAAGACTCTAAGGGAGGCCTATGGAAGTCACAGATTTAAACGGGATTTGACGTGGCTAAACGGAATATTCAAGGTAATGGTGCCACCCTATGGAATAGCATCGACCGAATGGCAGTTACGGGAACTGGCTAACTTAATCGAATCAATAGCCAACGCAACTTCCCAAGCCTTTGAAGGGGTAAATGACGAAATGGTAGCTATTCGAACAGTGGCTCTCCAAAATTGTATGGCCTTAGATTATCTCTAGCCAAGGAGGGAGGGACATGCGCATTAATAGGTGAAGAATGCTATACGTATATCCCAGAAAAATCAGAAGATATCGGCAGTCTAGCTGAAAACATCAGGAAAAAGGTAATAGAGTATAAACAGACAGTTGGCCAGGACGCTATCACCTTGTGGGGTTGGGCATCAGGAAGGTTGGGAGCCCTGGGGAAATCTGTGGTACAGGGTTTGATCATATTCCTGCTGATAGCCTTCGCCCTGTATCTATTATTTGTCGTCATTAAGTGTTGCTGTGCCAGGGTGGGAGAAACTATGTTACCTACCGAGACCACGGCTAGAGTTATGGTAGCAACAACTGCTGAAGGCTCTTGTGTGGAAATGGAAATGGAGACTGTACAAAATCAGAGTGGATTGAGTTGTCCTTGTGAAGGACAAAATGGGGGAATGTGGAAATGTATTTTTATCTAAGCTGATACCATATGGTATTTGTGTGCCCCATGCAATATATATATATCAAAATGGAGTCCTGGTCTTTCCAGAACTTTCTGCTTTTTAGCAGTCAGCTTGCATAAACAGCTAAACCTGGTTTGAGATGGCTGATGGCCATCAGACAGCTAGGAGACAAGTCATGCTGAGACAAGTACCCCCCCATGGTGCTTTCCTATTGTCTACACTACAGAAGTTCCATGTCACCCCACCCTTATCTTCTTGACTCAAACCACCAGCCATTATCTCTTGTAGAGACCTCATCCATTTGATGCAAACAGATAAACTGACCAGGAAATTGAACAATCCTGACACAATACAAGACAGGTGATAGCCCATTACCTCATTCTCATGGAGTAATGGCCGACTGGCCAACTGATAACCCTGACAAAAGGAAATATCTGGAAACCATGTCAGGACCAGGATATAGTAATTAACTCTTTATCTGTATTCACTGACTGTGAGACAGAGCAATACACAGGGAGAGGCCATAACTTGGGTTTTACTGTATAAATATCTTGTGAAGCTGTACCATTTCGGAGGTGTTCACTTAGCCCTTGACTGAGTGTGACCTACCCCTTGCTAGCAAGCGAATTAAAGAAACTTTTGCCGGAGCTGTAAGTGTCGGAGTCATTCTTTTCGGGGGTCGAGATTTCGACAGAGTTATCCCCGGTGTCCTGGCCAATATTTATCCCTCAATCAACATAACAAAATAGATTATCTGGTCATTATCACATTGCTGTTTGTGGGAGCTTGCTGTGCGCAAATTGGCGGCTGCATTTCCCACATTACAACAGTGGCTACACTCCAATAAGTGCTTCGTTCGTTGTATTATGCTCATAATAAAGGTGAAACTGACTACTGTATGCAATGAATAAGTGTGACCTTAGCTCCTTTAATTGAACTCCAGAGAGCTGGTACAGCGTGGGAGGCCCTCTTATATACCGTGCTCCCAAGGGATGCTGGGATCCCTTGAGACTCTAACTGTAGGCTCTCTGGTGGTGGTGTGATACAGGTTGCCAAGGGTTACATACATAACATCCCTTCCTCGTGAAGTCAACAGTACACTTATTTACAGGGTGAGACGATCTGGGGCTTTACGCTCCCTTGTCGATCGTATCGGTACGAATGCAGGTGTGGGTGAGTTGGTTGGTTCTTCCCTGGGCTGCTGGTTAGCTGGTCTTGTCGGGCTGCTGGGGATGATGAGTTCGGTTTCGTGGTCAACCGTGATGTAGGTTGCCACTTGTGTGTGTGTTGGAGGGTCAAAGTTGGTGATGTCCTCTTCGGGTTGCTCGTAGCTGTTAGTGAACCACAATTTGGTTTGGTCCAAACGCTTTCTGCACGTTAGTCCATTGGCCAATTTGACCTGAAACACCCTATTCCCTTCTTTGGCTATGACCGTGCCAGCAAGCCATTTGGGACCATGTCCATAATTGAGTATAAACAGGGTCATTGACCTCAATATCGCGTGACAAGTTTGCGCGGTCATGGTCCATGCTTTGTTGATGCCGCCTGCCCTCCACGTGATCATGGAGATCAGGGTGGACAAGAGAGAGCCTTGTTTTGAGCACCCTTTTCATGAGCAACTCGGCTGGGGGAACCCTGGTGAGCGAGTGGGGTCTGGTGCGGTAGCTGTGCAGGACTCGAAACAGTTGGGTCTGCAGGGAGCCTTCCGACACGCGTTTCAAGCTTTGCTTGATGGTTTGGACTGCCCGTTCTGCCTGTCCGTTGGATGCGGGCTTGAACGGGGCAGATGTGACGTGCTTGATCCCAATGCGGCTTGTGAATTCCTTGAATTCAGCACTGGTGAAACATGGCCCATTGTCGCCGACTAGGACATCAGGTAGGGCGTGTGTGGCAAACATGGCTTGTAGGCTTTCGATGGTGGCGGTGGACGTGCTTACAGACATTATTACACATTCAATCCATTTTGAATAAGCATCCACAACAACCAAGAACATTTTGCCTAGAAATGGGCCCGCAAAGTCAAAGTGAATCCTAGACCACGGTTTGGAGGGCCACAACCACAAACTTAGCGGTGCCTCTCTCAGATGAGAGCAAGTGTTGCACTGGCGCACGCATGACTCTAAATCTGAGTCAATACCGGGCCACCACACATGAAATCTGGCAATGGCTTTCAACATTACTATGCCTGGGTGGGTGCTGTGTAGGTCGCATATGAATGTTTCTCTGCCTTTCTTGGGCAAGACCACGCCACAAAAGACAGTCCGCCTGTAAGGACATTTCGTCTTTGCGCCAGTGGAACAGCTTAATCTCTTCCTGCATCTCTGCTGGGACACTGGACCAGCTCCCATGGAGGACACAGTTTTTTTTTACCAGGGACAGTAAAGGATCCAGGCTGGTCCAGGTCCTGATCTGGCAGACTGTAACAGGTGACTTTTCATTTTTGAATGCATCCATCACCAAGAGCAAGTCTGCAGGCCGTGTCATTTCCACCCCGGTGATGGACAATGGTAGCTGACTGAGAGCATCAGCGCAGTACTCTGTGCCCGGTCTCTGGCAGATTACATAGTTGTATACCGACAGCATGAGCGCCCATCTTTGGATGCGGGCAGAAGCATTGGTGTTAATCCCTTTGCTCTCTGAGAATAGCGATATGAGTGACTTATGGTCAGTTTCTAGCTCAAACTTGAGACCAAACAAATACTGGTGCATTCTTTTCACCCTGTAAACGCACGCCAGAGCATCTTTTTCAATCATGATGAAGGCCCTTTCGGCCTTGGACAAACTCCTGGATGCACAGGCGACCGGTTGCAATGTTCCCGATTCGTTAGCCTGTTGAAACACACACCCGACCCCGTATGACGACGCATCGCAAGCGAGCACTAAACATTTACATGGGTTGTACAGAACAAGCAGTTTGTTGGAACGTAACAGATTTCTGGCTTTCTCAAAAGCAGCCTCTTGTGAGTTCCCCCGTACCCAGTCGTCTCCCTTGTGTAACACATGTAGAGGTTCCAGCAAGGTGCTTAAACCGGGTAGGAAATTACCGAAATAGTTGAGGAGTCCCAGGAACGACCGCAGCTCCGTCACGTTCTGTGGTCTCGGCGCGTGCTTGATGGCCTCCGTCTTGGCGTCGGTGGGTCTGATGCCGTCTGCCGCGATTCTTCTCCCTGAGAACTCGACCTCTGGCGCCAGGAAAACACACTTCGAGCATTTCAACCTGGGTCCCACCCGATCTAGCCGACTTAAAACCTCTTCCAGATTCTTCAAGTGTTCGATGGTGTCCCGACCTGTGACCAGTATGTCATCCTGGAAAACCATGGTGCGTGGAACCGACTTTAGCAGGCTCTCCATGTTCCGTTGGAATATTGCCGTGGCAGAACGAATCCCAAATGGGCATCTGTTATAGATGAACAGACCCTTGTGCGTGTTGATGCAGGTGAGGCCTTTCGAAGATTCCACCAGCTCCTGCGTCATGTAGGCCGAGGTCAGGTCCAACTTGGTGAATGTCTTTCCTCTAGCCAGGGTCGCAAATAGGTCGTCTGCCTTGGGTAGTGGGTACTGGTCCTGTAGCGAAAAACGGTTAATCGTTACTTTATAGTCCCCATAAATTCTGACCGTGCCGTCACCTTTGAATACCGGGACAATCGGACTGGCCCACACGTTGAATTCCACCGGCGCGATGATGCCTTCTCGCTGTAGCCTGTCCAGCTCAATTTCCACTTTCTCTCGCATCATATATGGCACCGCCCGTGCCTTGTGGTGGATGGGTTGTGTACCGGGAACCAAGTGGATCTGCACCTTCGCCCCCAAGAAACTTCCAATGCCTGGCTCAAACAACGATGGGAATCTGCTCACAATCTGGGCACATGAGGCATCATCGACGGATGAAAGCGCTCGGATGTCATCCCAGTTCCAGTGGATTTTTCCCAGCCAGCTTCTGCCGAACAGTGTGGGGCCATCCCCTGGCACGATCCATAGTGAGAGTTCTTGCACTTCTCCATCATAGGAGACTTTTACTTCTGCGCTGCCAACAACAGGGATCAGCTCTTTGGTGTAATTCCTTAGCTTGATATGAATGGGGCTAAGCTTGGGCCTATGTGCCTTGATGCACCACAGCCTGTCGAAGGCCTTTTTGTTCATTATAGACTGACTCGCACCCGTGTCCAGTTCCATGGATACTGGAATTCCATTCAGTTCAACTTTTAACATGATCGGTGGACATTTCGTGGTGAAGGTATGTACCCCGTACACTTCTGCCTCCTCGGTTCGAGTCTCTAGTTCAGCCTGATCCGCCATGGATCGATCTTCCTCTGCAACGTGGTGGTTTTCAGGGTTTGCAGCTTGCCTGCGCATTCGCTGGGGGTGTCCCATTGTTCTGCAGCCTTTACACACATAGTGTTTGAAGTGGCATTGATAGGCCCGATGATCACCTCCACAGCGCCAACAAGATGTTAACTGCCTTGCATTAATGATTGATGGCTGACTCTGGGTCATCTGAGGTCGTACAGCAGCCGGCGTCTACGTTCTGCCAGATGTATTCCTGCTTGAAAACGACGTTACTTTGTGTACAGTACTAGCCAAAACCTCGTTATGCTGCGAAATCTGTTTGGTGTTATCGCTGGTGGACATAAATGTCTGGGCTATCGTTATGGCTTTACTTAGATTCGGTGTTTCAACAGTCAATAGTTTGCGAAGGATAACTTCATGGCCAATGCCAAGCACAAAAAAGTCTCTTAGCATTTGTTCAAGGAATCTGTCGAATTCGCAATGTCCTGCAAGGTGCCTTAGTTTGACAACGTAGCTCGCCACTTCCTGGCCCTCCGACCGTTGACACATGTAGAAACGATACCTCGCCATCAAAACGCTTTCCTTCAGATTTAAGTGCTCCCGACCAGCGTACACAATTCTTCATAGGATTTGGTTGTTGGTTTCACCAGAGCTAGGAGTTTCTTCATGAGGCCATAGGTTGTTGCCCCGCAGACGGTGAGGAGGATCGCCCTTTGTTTGGCAGCGTTCTTGTCCCCTTCCAGCTCGTTGGCCATGAAGTATTGGTCGAGTCTCTCCACGAAGATCTCCCAATCGTCCCCTTCTGAGAATTTCTCCATACCAACTGTTCTTTGCATTTTCGTGCAGTTGTTCATTATCTCGTCGCCAATTATTATGCTCATAATAAAGGATGAAACTGCGTACTGTATGCAATGAGTAAGTGTGACCTTAGCTCCTTTAATTGAACCCCAGAGTGCTGGTACAGCGTGGGAGGCCTGCTTATATACCGTGCTCCCAAGGGATGCTGGGATCCCTTGGGACTCCAACAGGTAGGCCCTCTGGTGGTGGTGTGATACAGGTTGCCAAGGGTTACATGCATAACAGGTTGTAAAGTGCTTTTGGGACCTCCTGTCCTGGGTCTTTGGCAGAGTGATCCAATTTAGTCCCACACCTCAGCTTCTATCCCATAACCTTGCAAAGTAGTCCTCTTCAAGGACATGTCCACTGCCTTTAAAAAGTTCCCATGGAATCTGATTCCACCACCCTTTCAGGTAGTGTGTTCCAGAGCTTAACAACACTCCGTGTGAAGACATTTCTCCTCAATTCTCCTCTCATTCTTCTGCCAATTATTTGCAACCTGTGACCTCTGGTTACCAACCCAGTTGCCAGAGGAAGCAGTTCCTCCCTACTTGCTCTATCAAAACCCCTCATAGTTTTGAATACCTCTATTAGGTCACCACTTAACCTTCTCAGCTCTAAGGGAAACAGTCCTAGCTTCTCCAATCTCACCACATAACTGAACTCAGTCATCCCTGGTATCATCCTGGTAAACCTCTTCTCTAGCCTCTCCAGGGCTTCCAGAAGTGTGGTGCCCATAATTTTACACACTACTCCAGCTGAGGCCTAACCAGAGATTTAAGAACGTAAGAATTAGGAGCAGGAGTAGGCTATTCGGCCCTCTTGAGCCTGCTTCGCCAGTCAATGAGAAGGGTATGCAAGAACACAGGGACCTGGGGGTAGGTATTCAATCTTCAAAGGTGCCAGGGCAAGTTGATAAGGCAGTTAAGAAAGTGTATGGGATACTTGGCTTTGTAAAAAAGGGGCATTGAGGAGTGATTGAGTAGACTAGGCCTATATTCTCTAGAGTTTAGAAGAGTGAGAGGTGATCTCATTGAAACATACAAAATTCTTACAGGGCTTGACAGGGTAGATGCAGGGAGGATGTTTCCCCTCGCTGGAGAGTCTAGAACCAGGGGTCACAGCCTCAGAATAAGGGGTCTGAGGACTGAGATGAGGAGAAATTTCTTCACTCAGAGGGTGGTGAATCTCTGGAATTCTCTACCCCAGAGGGCTGTGGAGGCTCAGTTGTTAAGTATATTCAAGACTGAGATCAATAGAATTTTGGATACTAAGGGAATCAAGGGATGTGGGGACAGTGCAGGAAAGTGGAGTTGAGGCAGAAGATCAGCCATGATCTCATTGAATGGTGGAGCAGGCTCGAGGGGCCGAATGGCCAACTCCTGCTCCTATTTCTTATGTTCTTATCTTCTAAATTTCTTCACTCAGAGGATTGTGAATCTTTGCAATTCTCTACTCCAGAGAGCTGTGAAGGCTCAGTCGTTGAGTATATTCAAAACTGCGATCGATAGAATTTTGGATACTAATGGTGAATCAAGGGGTATGGAGATCAGGCGGGAAAGTGGAGTTGAGGTCAATGATCAGCCGTGATCTCATTGAATGGAGGAGCAGGCTCGAGGGGCCGAATGGCCGACTCCTAATTCTTATGGCCTCAGCATTCAATCACACAATCAGCAAATCATTGTGGGTCTTCTCCTCAAATCAGTCAGTTGCAATAAGACTTTTCCTTTGTCACGTTTCAAAGCATAATCAAAATTACAGCGTTCTTTATACTTCGCAGTGATCCTGTCTGAGGAAGGGGTTAGGCAGAGATACCAACGAGAGTCCAACTCGAGCCCCAGGGTTTATTATATCATAAAAGTTGTAGCGTTTTTTGTTGCTTTGTTTGAATCACTCTGTGAACTCTCACCTCTCGCTCCAGCACCTGCTAAGATACTGGGCAGCAGAGGGTTGAATGAGCTTAAGTTTTTGGAGGTTGTAAGATGGGATGACTGCCAGGAGTGCGTTGGAACAACAACAACGTATATTTTTATAGCGCCTTTAACATAGTGAAACTTCCCAAGGTGCTTCACAAGAGCGATTATGAGACAAAAAAATTTGACACCGAGCCACATAAGGAGAAATTTAGTGCAGGTGACCAAAAGCTTGGTCAAAGAGATAGGTTTTAAGGGGCGTCTTGAAGGAGGAGAGGTAGAGAGGTGGAGAGGTTTAGGGAGGGAGTTCCAGAGCTTGGGGCCCAGGCAATATAAGGCATGGCCACCGATGGTTGAGTGATTATAATCAGGGATGCTCAGGAGGGCAGAATTAGAGGAGCGCAGACATTTCGGGGGGTTGTGGGGCTGGAGAAGATTACAGAGATAGGGAGGGGCGAGGGCCATGGAGGGATTTGAAAATAAGGATTAGAATTTTGAAATCAAGGCGTTGCTTAACCAGGAGCCAATGATGGTCAGATAGCACAGGGTGATGGGTGAGCGGGACTTGGTGCGGGTTAGGACGTAACAAAGAGAGGGATGAGGGTTTCAGCATCAGATGAGCTGAGGCAGGGGTGGAGTGGACTCCTGGACTCCCAGTTGATGCTTTGTTGGGACCATCAGAAGTTCACCTGACAAAGACGTATCTGTGCACCACTGGCGTAGACAGCTGGCTTCAAGCTTCTGCTAATAATGAATGGATGAGCCCCTGTAGTGTTTGATTGACACCCCACCCACCACCTTGAACATCCCCTCCCTCCACCATGGCTGCAGTGTGTACCATCTACAAGATGCACTGCAGCAACTCGCCAAGGCTTCTTCGGCAGCACCTCCCAAACCCGCAACCTCCACCACCTAGAAGGACAAGGGCAGCAGGCACATGGGAACTCCAGCATCCCCACGTTCCCCTCCAAGTCACGCACCATCCTGACTTGGGAATATATCGGCCGTTCCTTCATTGTCGCTGGGTCACAATCCTGGAACTCCCTCCCTAACAGCACTGTGGGAGCACCTTCACCACACGGACTGCAGCGGTTCAAGAAGGCGGCTCACCACCATCTCCTCGAGGGGCAATTAGGGATGGGCAATAAATGCCGGCCTTGCCAGCGACACCCACATCCCGTGAAGGAATTTAAAAAAAATGTGCTGGTAATGAATGGATGAGCCCTGTGACGTGCAAATATTCTCTGTCAGAGGCTTTTCCGAGTTCATGGAACCCGTGTGGTGAACAAGACACGAGGTGGTCTCTCTCAGCTGGGCGTTAAAGATCCCATGGGCACTATTTTGAAAAGGAGCAGGGGAGTTATCCCCGGTGTCCTGGGCCAATATTTATTCCTCAATCAACACCACTAAAACAGATTATCTGGTTATTATCACATTGCTGTTTGTGGGAGCTTGCTGTGCGCCAATAGGCTGCCGTGTTTCCCACATTACAACAGTGACTGCACTTCAAAAGTACTTCATTGGCTGTAAAGCGCTTTGAGACATCCAGTGGTGAGAGGTGCTATAGAAATGCAAGCCTTTCTTTTTTTCGATTGGATTGATTGTGACCAGAATACATGAGAACAATAACAAGGTAGGACTGGAAAAATCATTTTATTAACCGGATTTAGCATTTACATTTTCAAGTATTATACAATGTATTAAATCAGTTATTTGCACAGTGTGTAGCCATGATATATGATGCCTGAGTTTTCATATTTTACAAATTTAATATACCCTCGAGTCCTGGAGTCACAACCTTCTGGCTCAGAGTCGAGAGTAGTACCCACTGAGCAAAGCAGAGCCCTGACAGATCACGTGGTCCTGTGGATTATTACATGCCCTAAGGTTAAATAAAAGCCTATTACAGGTCATATGGTTCAAAGCGGGTGTATGACACATCAGGTGGTTCTATGGGAGTGTTATTACAAAATACGTGGTCTAATTGGGGAGCAGTAAATAGAATCATAGAAATTTACAGCACAGAAAGAGGCCATTCGGCCCATTGTGTCCGCGCCGGCCGACTAAGAGCTACCCAGCCGAATCCCACACTCCAGCTCTAGGTCCGTAGCCCTGTAGGTTACGGCACTTTGAGTGCGTATCTAAGTACTTTTTAAATGTGGTGAGGGCTTCTGCCTCTACCACCCTTTCAGGCAGTGAGTTCCAGACCCCTACCACCCTCTGGGTGAAAAAACTTCTCCTCAACTCCCCTCTAAACCTCCTACCATTACTTTAAATCTATGCCCCCATGTCATTGACCTCTCTGCCAAGGGAGTGACGATATGTGGTGGTCCAATTAGGGTGTGGTGTAAGCGGTGTTTCTATTGGGGTGAGGTGTAAGTCACGTAATTTAACGGGAGTGCATTACAAGTCATGTGGTTCTGCGGGAGCGCAGTACAAGTTGCAGTTTCAGGAGCCTGCTTATCCTTCAGCTTGCAATGCTGATGGAAGGGTCTTCACCTCAAGCATTCACCCAGCTTTTCAGAGCCTGTCAGACATTGTGCATTTCCAGCATTTCTATGTGGGCGACAGGCCTGACACTTTAAGCCAGCTGACTGACCGAGCTCTGCCCACTTCCGCCCAACCTCCCCACTCGCACATTGTAGCGCTCTTATTCTGCAATCCAATTTTCCCCCCGTCGTTGCACTAACCTTGTCGGGACCAGACTATTTCAGGGAAAGATAGAGACAACTGGAATATGTAGGCTAAAAGTGCACTGAACTGGTTTCTCAGCGTATCCTGGATTGCATACAACCATTTGATGATTCCATCTATGACCTGAATGGGCTCTGTAATGTATGCACCAGTGAGTGTACTCACAGGTTTGTAGAGCTGTTGACATGGAGAAGGTGGACATTAACCGATCCAAGCAGCGGGCGGCCGAGGGGGTCGTTCAGCCCGACTGCCTGCCTCTCTTCCGCGGTTACGATCGCGCCAGGGTGTCCCTGGAGATGGAGCACGCGGTGTCCACCGGCATGCTCGCGGCCTTCTGCGAGAGGTGGGCGCCGGAGGAACTGGAGAGCATCATCACCCCCGGGAATAGAATCTTAATTTAATTTGGCAAAGTTCCCAGTTAACTGGAGGGTTCTAGTGCCCTTACATAAAGGGGGCACGTGATTTAAAGTTATTTTTAAATAGTTGTAGAGCTGTTGAGTTGTGAGTGGCTTAGCCAGTCATGTGATATTCAAAGACTCAATAAAACCCCGGCCAGTTGGGTTTGCGGGGGGTCCACGATGAGGCAGGTGGTTGTGAGCCTGGTGGATGAGCTGGTAATGTGTAGTGTGATTGTTAATAAACCAACTAGTTCTTAAATAGCAATGTGTTGTTATGAATTCTTAAGCAAAGAACCCATGAAGCAAATACATTACAGGTTCAGCCAGCCCAAGGTGCCGTCAGTGCTGTCCCACTGTGAATATTAAACAGGCGACTCTGACCATTGACCCCTTGCCCTCTCTCCCGAATCCAAGTGCGGTCATTCAATGAACCCTGCAGCTGGAGCTAGAACTGACTCTCCCGCTACAAGTGTAACCAGGATCGGTGTTGGACTCTCCACAAATCCAGGTCACCCCTGAGTCGGAATCTTCCCAGTCCTACGAGTGTGGGTTTGGAGGCGAGGCTGCTGTCAAAATGGCCGTGATTGACAGGGAGCGGGACCCAGCTCTGAACCCGCCTCCGTATCAGTTTCTCAATTCTCGGGTCTGGCTGCGGATCAAAGATCCAATACCAAGCGGTGGGCCAGTCAATTAAGAAGCTTAAGAGGTAACTTAAAGATATTTAAAAGGATTTTACCCAGGTACTTACCATTTTACCAAATTTTCAATTAGTTTGTCGTCCCTCGGGCTTCACACCAGGTAAATGTGTCGGGTTCTCAGTGACTTTCTATTGCCTTGGCTAGTTGACAGCGGCAGAAGTGGTATAACAGCTACCATTTCACAGCTGTTCACTTTCCAATGTCAGGTGTCTTCAGGATTTGGAAGACACTTTTGAGCTGTATGCAGTTTGGAAGTGTCTGCAGTGACCTCTCTATTCACTGTCACCTCCTTGGAGCAACCTCTCTCACCACTGACAGATCGCTTCTGTCATCTCAACCCCACCTGCCATCTATTCCAGCAGCATCGGAGCCCTTGAAAGAAATCTCACCTTGGTCCTCAGAATCTCACCACGATCAGCCCCAACACCAATATCAATAAACACACCAGCAGCACCAGCAACAACACCAAACCTCTCCACAATCACCTGATGCTGCACAGGGCACAGGGCATCAGCACCATGGTCAGATTTACTTCACTTGACACCACCCCACACCAACAACATAAAGCATCCCTGCAATGTCCAACCCATTCCGTTCACACTCATCACCATTGCAGGGGCTACCCTTATGTCTCACCATTCACTACAACCCACTAAGTCACTCCCAAAGGTGCACACAAATCTGTCCAAGATCTGTTCAAAATAAAGATTTCAATGTTTGACAACACATTAGCAGAAACTTCACATGAACATTGGCTAAAAGACCCAAGTGCCTACCATTGTGAGTTGTTAATTGGTATGATTGGACAAGGATGAGGGTGAGTGTGAGGGGTGCCTAGTGAGATGGGGATGTGATAATGTAGATAGAGAGGTTTGGATGGAGATGCAAGGTAAGTTGGTGTGAGTAAGGATGTGTAGGAGTAGGGTAGGGAAGGCAGAGTGATGGGGATGGGATGAGTGGCACAGCAGGATGAGGTTGAGTGTGGCTTTGCAGTAACGTTTCGTGATCTACTGAGATCATTGAAAGGTTTGCACCACTGCAGCCTGGTCCTCCTGACCACATCCCTGCTTGTGCCCTCCTGCGCAATGTGCAACCAGGCTGCGTTGGTGTCCTGGGGAGGTCTCTTCCGTCCATTGGAAGGAAAGAGAACCTCCCTGCATACTGTGACTCCCTCCATAAGCATCTGGAGGGAGCGATGGGAGAGCCTGGGTGCAGCCATACACCTCTGTGCCGCCATACACCTCTGTGCCGTGCTTGTCAGTGTTTGCAGCACCTCAATGCTGTAGAACACTGACAGCACAACTGTCAAAAAAAAAGTTGGGCATGGTCCCTTTAAGGAAACCGGCTGATGACGCGTCATCAGATGATGTCAGTAGACCCGCTTCCTTCTATTGGCTGGGAACCTCGCAGGGCGGGCTTAACAAGCCCAATCAAGGAAAGACTGACCAATGCCGGTCTTACCGGTAGCGCCATCATTGGCGAAATCGTGGCCCTGGTGTGGAGCTGCCACGTGTCCAGTTTTGGGACGAGGTATTCTGCTTTTTGACCAGGAACGTAGAACCATACGGCACAGGAGGAGGCCATTCGGCCCATCGTGCCTGTGCCGGCTCTTTGAATGAGCGATCCAATTAGTCCCACTCCCCCCTGCTCTTTCCCCACAGCCCTGCAAATTGTTCCTTTTCAAGTATCTATCCGATTCCCTTTTGTAAGTGATGATTGAACCTGCTCCCGTTCAGGCAGCGTGTTCCAGATCTCAACAACTCGCTGCATAAAAAATATATATTCTCCTCATCTCGCTTCAGGTTGTTTTGCCACTCCTGGAGTGTTAGAAGGGAGACTACAGACCAGTTTGTACGTTTGCTCGCTGGCGCTAGTCGCTAGGGGATGGTCGGGAGCGAGGGCTTGGGACATTTCATCTCAAAAGTCTCGCTTTCAACCACCTCACTCCTGCGTCTGGTCACAGAGAGGCAATTTGTGCAACTTGAGGTTTATGATTAATCCTCAGCAAACACTGATAGCTGGAGCCCGGTCCTCAATCCCTTCCCTAATTCCCCAGCCCCCTTCTATCCCCCCCCCCCCTCCCCCAGTCTAGTCCTGAGTTTTACCGTCGGCATGGATCTCTGTCCCGGTGTAGAATTAATCCCGGCATCAACCAAGACGCAGGATTCGGGAAGGGAAATCCTTTCACCACTGCCGATGGTGCACTGAATGGGCGGCCATGCGCTTAACCCTTTGCCGGAAGGAGCGTGCGGCAAACCAGACTCCCCACCCACCCTTTCCTCCAACCACTGTCTGTCCCACCTGTGACCGAGAGTGTAATTCCCGTATTGGGATGTGCAGCCACCTGAGAACTCACTTTTAGAGTGGAAGCAAGTCTTCCTCGATTCCCAGGGACTGCCTGTGAAGATGATGATGGGCGGCCATGCGTTTAACCCTTTGCCGGCCGGAGCGCCACATTTCGCAGCGAAGCGTTGGGGAGATTGCGGGCTGTGTGTGGCGGGAGCTGACTCCGCCAGTTGCGGGCTGCTGATTGATTATATAATACACAGCGATAGAAAACCATTCTCTATACAGGTGCCGGGGGAGAGCAGTTCAGTGCATGCACACCGCTCCCGGTGGGTCAGGGCAGCCTAGGGGTGCATGCCAGGGCCGGGTAGCCTTGGTCGTGCGGGAACCGGCGGTGTTGGGCTTTATTTTTTTGCAGATGCAGCTTCACCGCGACAGCCCACTGCCGGCACCGACATCGTGCCGATGGTTTACGCGAGAATTTTACAGCCAGTCCGGTCCAACACCCGCACTCCCCCTGCCCCATATTGGTCTACGCCTGCTGTTAACGCGCCACGCGCGCCTCATCTCACCCGATTGACAAAGTTGCTCGTCTCCCCCCCCCCCCCCCCGCCCCCCGCCCCGGTCCTTTGGGAGTCCACCCATGACTTTCAGTAAGGTCAGGATTTTCTTTGAGGGATCTCTTCCTGAACCACACGGCTGTGTACCTGGAGGCGGTGGGGCTGCTTGCACTTGCCATCCACCTGTACAAAGACGGAGAGCAAGAGAAAGGATTGAACTTGCATTTATATAGTGCCTTTCCCCACCTCGGGACCTCCCAGAAACACTGTACAGCCAACGAAGTCCCTCATCGATGTGCAGTCGCTGTTGTAATGCAGGGAAGTGTGGCCAACTTGTGCACAGCAAGCCCCCACAAACCTGGGCGAGGCTTGGTGCTTGGGATGAAGGAGTATTTCATCTCGTGGTCCTCAGTTTCTTAACATTAACAGGGTGTGCCATTGCTTTGGTGGCATTACTCGATAGATCTATTGGAGATGAGACAACCATTCCTTCAATGCTGTGTGGCCACCCTCTCCCTCCCCCCCTGACACCCACCCAGTCCCGCACCTACTCGCTCGCTTCAAAAGCCCCGAGCATTCACCCGATATCTCTCCCCACCCACCCCCGAAGCCCCCACCCCCCCCCCCCCCCCCACACCCGGCATCCTAGACCGCGTGAGCTTCCACCCACTGGCACAATCGCTTGGCGTATCTGTTGGGGTTGACGGTGGAGAACGATCGCCCCCGATAGCGGATGGACTTCCACAGGTGCTCCAGCTTCTTGCGGATGCCGTAGACGGTGAAGATGTCGATGATGCCCACGAAGTAGCGGGACTGGGCGCCGTCGATGATGTGCAGGGAGTTCTTGTAGTTGGGCAGCAGCCGGCGGTTCTGGGCCTCGGCGTCCACCCGCTCCGGCTCCGCGCCCCCCCCGCCACCCACCACCGCGGCCACCACTGCCCCGGGGATCTCCTTCACCCGGCACTCGCCCGTGCCGCTCACCGACTCCGACACCAGCACCGTCGACTCCTCCTCCTCCGTCACCAGCCCCGGGACAGGGCTCCCCATGGAGGTGACGGGGCTGCCCCCGCTCGTCATCGACCTGCCAGATACACAGAAAGACCCGCATTTATATACAAGAACATAAGACATAGGAGGAGACGGCCATTCGGCCCCTCGAGCCTGCTCCGCCATTCAATGAGATCATGGCTGATCTTCTACCTCAACTCCACTTTCCCGCCCAATCCCCACATCCCTTGATTCCCTTAATAGCCAAAAATCTATCGGCCTCCAACTTGAACATAGTCAAAGACTGAGCCTCCACAGCCCTATGGGGCAGAGAATTCCAAAGATTCACCACCCTCTGAGTGAAGAAGTTTCTCCTCATCCTCAGTCGTAAATGGCCGACCCCTTATCCTGAGACTGTGACCCCTGGTTCTAGACTCCCCAGCCAGAGGAAACATCCTCCCAGCATCTACCCTGTCAAGCCCTGTAAGAATTTTGTATATTACAATGAGATCACACCTCATTCTTCTAAACTCGAGAGAACTCAATCTCTCCTCATAGGACAATCCCCCCATCCCAGGAATCAGTCTGGTGAACCTTTGTTGCAATCCCTCTATGGCAAGTATATCCTTCCTTAGGTAAGGAGAGCAAAACTGTGCACAGTACCCCGTTCACCATATAGCGCCTTTCACAACCACCGGACATCCCAAAACCCTTTACAGCCAATGAAGTACTTTATTCAAGTGTCGTCACTGTTGTAATGTAGGGAAATGTGGCCAATTTGCGCACAGCAAGCTCCCACAAACAGCAATCTGATCATGACCAGGTAATCTGCTTTAATGATGTTGATTGAGGGATAAATATTAGCCCCAGAACACCGGGGTTATCTCCCCTGCTCTTCAAAATAGTGTCATGGGATCTTTTACATCCAACTGAGAGAGCAGATGGGGCCTCGGTTTAATGTCCCATTTGAAAGACGGCACCTTGACAGTGCAACGCTCCCTCAGTACTTCCCTTCCGACAGTGTGACACTCCCTCAGTACTGCCCCTCTGACAGTGCAGCGCTCCCTCAGTACTGCCCCTCCGACAGTGCAGCACTCCCTCAGTACTGCTCCTCCGACAGTGCAATGCTCCCTCAGTACTGCCCCTCCGACAGTGCAGTGCTCCCTCAGTACTGCCCCTCCGATAGTGCAATGCTCCCTCAGTACTGCCCTTCCGACAGTGTGACACTCCCTCAGTACTGCCCCTCTGACAGTGCAGCGCTCCCTCAGTACTGCCCCTCCGACAGTGCAGCACTCCCTCAGTACTGCTCCTCCGACAGTGCAATGCTCCCTCAGTACTGCCCCTCCGACAGTGCAGTGCTCCCTCAGTACTGCCCCTCCGATAGTGCAATGCTCCCTCAGTACTGCCCTTCCGACAGTGTGACACTCCCTCAGTACTGCCCCTCTGACAGTGCAGCACTCCCTCAGTACTATCCCTCCGACAGTGCAGCACTCCCTCAGTACTGCCCCTCCGACAGTGCAATGCTCCCTCAGTACTGCCCCTCCGACAGTGCAGTGCTCCCTCAGTACTACCACTCCGACAGTGCAGCACTCCCTCAGTACTGCCCCTCTGACAGTGCAGCACTCCCTCAGTACTATCCCTCCGACAGTGCAGCGCTCCCTCAGTACTGCCCCTCCGACAGTGCAGCACTCCCTCAGTACCACCCCTCCGACAGTGCAGCGCTCCCTCAGTACTGCCCCTCCGACAGTGCAGCTCTCCCTCAGTATTGCACTGGCCGTGTTGGCCGGTATCTTATGCTCAAGTTCCTGGAGTGGGGACTTTGAACCCACAACCTTCTGACTCCGAGGTGAGGGTGCTATCCACTGAGTCATGTCCGACACGTAAAGTAACACATCACCAAATCGTTATCACACGTGCAGCGCAGAAGGAGGCTACTTGGCCCATCATTGCTGGATCTGGTTATTTGATACTTCACGCCCAGCCTAATTATGGGATGGCTGGCTCACGGCAGAAGGAGAGGGCCACACCATGGGACTGGCCTGTTCCGGTAAATCTGCTTACTTCTTGGTGCGGAGAATGACGTTGGCAAACGACCAGCTCTGGCGCCGCTCGTCGAGGTGGAGGGGCTGGTGGGCCACCAGGAGGCTGTAGTCCAGAACGTTGAGGCCCTTCAGATACTCCGTGTCAACGTCCATTTGCCGAATGAGCCAGGACCGTTGCTGATCTGCAAACGAAAGTCTCAGGAATTCAGAGCAGTGTGGATAGAACCGAAACACACCCACCAGAAACCGCTGGAGTTAAAGCTACTGGGTGGGGGGGGGGGAGCGGGCGGGATGCCCGGGTCACTCAGGACTTGATCATTCTCATCCCGGTGTTCAAATCCCTCTGCGGCCTTTCCCCTTCCCAATCTCTGTCACCTCCTCCAAACCTCCGAGATCTCAGCGCTCCTCCAATTCTGGCATCTTGTCCACCCCCTGATTTCCATCGTTCCGCCATGTACGGCCCTGCCTTCAGCTGCCTAGGCCCCAAGCTCTGGAACTCTCTCCCTAAACCTCTCCGCCTCTTTCTCCTCCTTTAAGACACTCCATAAAACCTACCTCTTTGACCGAGCTTTTGGTCACCTGTCCTAATATCTCCTTATGTGACTCGGCGTCACATTTTGATGGATAATCGTTCCTGTGAAGCGCCTTGGGACGTTTGACTATGTTAAAGGTGCTATACAAATGCAGGTTGTTGTTGTTGTGGAACCCATGAGATCCTGCGAAATATGGCCTTCCCGTGTAATCCCAAATTGTGACAGGAATCCTCAGCTGGGCTGGCCAGAGGGCGGGGGAGGGGTAGGATTGTCCTTGCTACGGTTTGAGAATTTGACTTTAGTTTGCGGAAACAATCTGGAAATATAAAAGCCGGTGTCTGCCAAAGTGACCATGAAGCTGTCGGATTGTTGTGTAAAAAAAAAAAACCCCAACTGCGTTCCCCAATGTCCCTCTAGGGGAGGAAACCTGCCGTCCTTACCCAGCCTGGGCCTAAATGTGACTCCAGACCCATACCAACGTGACTGACTCTTAACTGCCCCTCGGAAATGGCCCGGCAAGCCAATGGGGCTGTATCAAAACCACGGCCGGTTCAACAAGGAGGTTCAGCACCACCTTCTCACGGCAATTAGAGACGGGCAATAAATGCCGGCCGTGCCAGCGATGCCCACACCCCGAGATTCAATAATAATACTGAGCCGGCTCAGCAAGATATCTACCCCTCCCCCGTCCGAACTCTGATCTGACCGTGAGCTCATGCCAGTTCCAGGTTGATCATAGAATCATAGAAAATTACGGCACAGAAGGAGGCCATTCGGCCCATTATACCCGCGCCGGTCGCAAAAGAGCTAGCCAGCCTCATCCCACTTTCCAACACTTGGTCCGTAGCCCTTCAGGTTACGGCACTTTGAGTGCATATCCAAGTACCTTTTAAATGTGGTGAGGGTTTCTGCCTCTACCACCCTTTCAGGCAGTGAGTTCCAGACCCCCACCACCCTCTGGGCAAAGAAACTTTTCCTCATCTCCCCTCTAAACCTTCTACCAATCACTTTAAATCTATGCCCCCTGGTTATTGACCCCTCTGCTAAGGGAAATAGGTCCTTCCTATCCACTCTATCTACGTCCCTCATCATTTTATACACCTCAATTAAATCTCTCCTCAGCCTCCCTCTGTTTCAAAGAAAACAAACCCCAGCCTATCCAATCTTTCCTCACAGCTAAAATTCTCCAGTCCAGGCAACGTCCTCGTAAATCTCCTCTGTACTCTCTCCAGTGCAATCACATCTTTCCTGTAATGTGGTGACCAGAACTGCACGCAGTACTCTAGCTGCAGCCTAACTGGTGTTTTATACAGTTCACGCATAAGCTCCCTGCTCTTGTGCATCAAGTGCGATAGATTCTCCAGCGTGTTCCGATCGGAACCTGACCCGAGGTCACATGACATCCCACGATCCCAATTCCCGACTTCACCCCTGGGGACTGAGAGCTCACTGCACAAATGCAGCTTACCCCCATGTTAAACATTTCCTCGGATAGCAGATTGCATTTGTAGGCGCGTTAGGAAACAATACTGGGTAAAGTTAGTAAGCTCTACAGCATTCCCTTGCCAATCGTTTTTGGTGTTGATAACGGACATGGCCATTTCCCCACACGTTACAAGGTGCCGTCTTGTAGGCACATGTTTGCAGATTCAAGAACTGAGTGTAATGGGACTCGTATCTGAAAACGGAATGACTCCTACCAACGACCCGGAAGCTGCTCAGAAGCATTCTGCACATAACTGTCAAGTCCCAAATTTAACAAATAATATCACAACCGACAGAGGTCTGCCTGATTTTATGAACAGTTACTGTCCTTTCCTCAACCTTTGGGGACAGTGGCCACATTTGAGAGGCAGGGCTGTGAATGGTTCCAGTGACCGGCAAAAGTAACACATCTTCCATTCTATCAAAATGACTGCTGACAACGAAGTCCAGCAGGAACAACCAAGAGACCATCGGAACTGTGCACGCGCAACGCCATCATGTCGTTGGCAGCAGTCACTTCCATCTTATTGAGTATAATGGGAGTCGCATCTTAAAACTGAGTGTAATGGGACTCATGGCCTAGCACTAGAGAAGTGAAGATCGCTGCAGACAGATTTAGTATTTGTGATTGGGAGAAGATGAAGAACACTCCTTACCCAGGCAGATAGTGGTCCCCTCGAAGTTCAAGTCTTTAAGCACCACGATGACATTGCTTCCCTCGGGGGCAGGCTCGGTCCATCGACTCACCTGGCATCCCTTGATGTCGTACCTGTGGAGAGCAGCAACGTTAGCGAGCACGTCCATTGGTGTCACACTCAGGGCAGCGGGAGATGTGGGTGGGTGGGGAGGAAGTGGTGTGGGGGGAGGTGGGGGGGGGCGCAGGATATTCAACGGCAGCACCTCAGGTTGCTATGGCTGTTAAAAAAAAAGCCATTGGGATTCTATGCAGGTACAGCAAGTGATCAGGAAGGCCAATGGAATGTTGGCCTTTATTGCAAGGGGGATAGAGTGTAAAAGCAGAGAAGTCCTGCTACAGTTATACAGGGTACTGGTGAGGCCACACCTGGAGTACTGCGTACAGTTTTGGTTTCCATATTTAAGGAAGGATATACTTGCTTTGGAGGCAGTTCATAGAAGGTTCACTCGGTTGATTCTGAAGATGAGGGGGTTAACTTATGAGGAAAGGTTGAGTAGGTTGGGTCTCTACTCATTGGAATTCAGAAGAATGATCTTATCGAAATGTATAAGATTACGAGGGGGCTTGACAAGGTGGATGCAGAGAGGTCGTTTCCACTGATGGGGGAGACTAGAACTAGGGGACATGGTCTCAGAATAAGGGGCCGCCCATTTAAAACTGAGATGAGGAGGAATTTCTTCTCTCAGAGGGTTGTAAATCTGTGGAATTTGCTGCCTCAGAGAGCTGGGGATAGACAGTTTCTTAACCGATAAGGGAAATAAGGGGTTATGGGTATCAGGCAGGGAAGTGGACTTGAGTCCATGATCGAATCAGCCATGATCGTATTAAATGGCGGAGCAGGCTCGAGGGGCTGTTTGGCCTACTCCTGCTCCTATTTCTTATGTTCTTAAGCTCTGTCCGAGGAGGTGCCGAACCTAAATGTACATTCACGCTCTTCGCTTGGACAGTAGCACAAAGATTCACGGCTGATTAACAGTCTGGCAGGATGGCGTTGTCATGGTTTCTGTATCTACACGCTCTTCCGTAGGATTACCCAGGATATACGGCACAGAAACAGGCCATTCGGCCCATCAGTCCAGGCCGGCCTTTATGCTCCACTCGAGCCTCCTCCCGTCTTTCCTCATCTAAATCTATAGAAGGAAATAAACTTGCTGGGCTGCGGGGATAGAGCGGGGGAGTGGGACTGACTCGATTGCTCTACAGAGAGCCGACATGGACTCGATGGGCCGAATGGCCTCCTTCTGTGCCATAATGACTCTATGACTATAACTCTATCAGCATAACCCTCTATTCCCTTCTTCCTCATGGTGCTTGTCTAGCCTCACCTTAAATACATCGATACTATTCGCTTCAACCTCTCCCTGTGGTAGCGAGTTCCACATTCTCACCACTCTCTGGGTAAAGAGGCTTCTTCTGAATCCCCTATTGAATCTTTTGGTGACTATCTTATATTGATGGCCTCTAGTTATGCTCTTCCCCACAAGTAGAAACATTCTCTCTGTGTTCACCCTATCAAAACCTTTCATAATTTTAAAGACCTCTATTAGGTCACCCCTCGGCCTTATCTTTTTCAAGAGACAAGAGACCCAGCCTGTTCATCCTTTCCTGATATGTATACCCTCGCATTTCTGGTATCATCCTTGTAAATCTTCTCTGCACCCTCTCCAGTGCCTCTATATCTTTTTTATTATATGGTGACCAGAACTGTACACAGTACTCAATGTGTGGTGTAACCAAGGTTCGATACAGGTTTAGCATAACTTCCCTACTTTTCAACTCTATACCTCTAGAAATAAACCCTAGTGCTTGGTTTGCTTTTTTTTATGGCCTTTATTAACCTGTGGGGTAACTTTTAGTGATTTGGGAGCAGAGTGCAGTATGGGAGGGTGTGCGGGATGATTAACAACAACTTATATTTATATAGCGCCTTTAACGTAGTGAAATGTCCCAAGGTGCTTCAAAGGAGTATTATGCGATAAAAATTTTACACCAAGCTGCATAAGTAGAAATTAACGCAGGCTTGGTCAAAGAGGTAGGTTTTAAGGAGCGTCTTGAAGGAGAAAAGAGAGGTAGCGAGGCGGAGAGGTTTAGAGAGGGAGTTCCAGAGCTTGGGGCCCAGGCAACAGAAGGCACGGCCACCGATGGTGGAGCGATTATAATCAGGGATGCTCAGGAGGGCAGAATTAGAGGAGCGCAGATATCTCGGGGGGTTGTGGGGCTGGAGGAGATTACAGAGGTAGGGAGGGGCGAGGGCCGTGGAGGGATTTGAAAACAAGGATGAGAATCTTAAAATTGAGGCGTTGCTTGACCGGGAACCAATGTAGGTCAGCGAGCACAGGGGGTGATGGGTGAGCGGGACTTTGTGCGAGTTAAGACACGGGACACCTGTAGTTTACGTCGGGTAGAATGAGGCTCTGATGGTAAGCGATGTGGGCTTTATACCAGCCGGTCGGGCGGCCAGCCCGTTACAGGACGAGACTGAGACCCGAACCGACGTCGACCTTCAAACAAACACCGTCAGTGGAAGCTTGTCCGAGATCTAACTTACTTTGCCGCGTAAAATCACTCCTGAAATGACTACTTACCGAGCAACTATTCGCTCGTCGGGGTAAAACACACTCTGCATTACGATGAAGTATTTCTGTCAGAATAAAAAAGACATTTTGTTTTCAGAAAGTGGTGGCAGAGGTAACTAAAGACCCTCCGCCCCTCCCCCAGCTCACGCTTCGAACCTGAACAGTTCCACACCTGCGCAAACTGGCGACCACGTTTCCCACGTTACAGCAATGACCACACTTCAAAAAAAGTGCATTGGGACTTCAACGCGCTCTGTCCGCCCTGAGGTCGCGAATGAAGCTGTGGAAATGCAAGTCTTTCTGTCTTTTAATGAACATAGATCAAGTTTTATTTACTTTTTGTTTAGCTAGATAAAGTTGCAGAGTTTTACAACTGACAAAATACAGATTTTTTTCAAAAGGTGAAAATAAAAATGGAATACAGTACAGTATACGCTTCTGTGACATTCAATCAACACTTTCTCCGTGTCGACTCTAGCAAAACCTTTCATAATTTTAAAGACGTCTATTAGGTCATATCAGGCTTCTCGTTTCAAGAGAAAAGTGACCCAGCCTGTTCATCCTTCTCTGATAGGTGTCAGCTGTGTCTCAGTGGGTAGCACTCTCGTCTGTGGGTTCAAGTCCCACTCCAAGGACTTGAACATAAAAATCTAGGCTGATGCTCCAGGGGAATGCTGCCTTTTGGATGAGAGGTTAAACCGAGGTCCCGTCTGCTCTCTCAGGTCGTTGCAAAAGATCCCATGGCACTATTTCAAAGAAGGGCAGGGGAGTTCTCCCCGGTGTGCTGGGGCCAATATTTATCCCTCAATCAACATCACTAAAAGCAGATTATCTGGTCATTATCACATTGCTGTTTGTGGGAGCTTGCTGTGCACAAATTGGCTGCATTTCGCACATTACAACAGTGACTACACTCCAAAAGTACTTCACTGGCTGTGAAAAGCGCTTTGAGACGTCCGGTGGTCATGAAAGGAACTATAGAAATGCAAGTCTTTCTTTAGTATGCGCTTCCGTGACATGCTTCAAATATTTGAAAACAGATCAAATCAAACTCGTACTCAAAAGATTTTAAAATTCTAATAAAATCATACAAGTCTGATAGAACATACAATTGAAAATTGATCTAAAGTTGCTCACAGACAGCTGTGCTGGTGAGTCAGAGCTCATGAGTGTAATTCTGTCAATACATTTCTGCACCACTGGCTTGAAAGAATCACTTATGCTCAAGCATTACTGATTTTTAATAGACATTCTTGGCATGGAGGTAAGGGACATTAGTGCTGGGGAATGAAACATACTCCATTTTGGCCCAACAATCTTTCTTTCACCGATTAAGCAATCCGTTAACAACCTTTGAGTGTGTTCCCCGGCCCTGAGAGGAGAAGGTCACTCCAGGATTCATGTTTTGTATCACGAGGGGAAATAAAAATCATTCTCGGGACGTGGGCGTCGCTGGCAAGGTCGGCCTTTATTGCCCATCCCTAATTGCCCCTTGTGGTGGGCTTTCTACTTGAACCGCAGCAGTCTGTGTGGTGAAGGTGCTCCCACAGTGCGAGCTGCTTCTTCATAGCTGGCTCCAAGTCCTGGAACTCCCTCCCTAACAGCACTGCGGGATGTGTCAGAGTATCTCAAGCCCATATTGTGTAGATTGGGCCTGTACTCGCTGGAGTTTAGATGAGAGGGGATCTTATTAAAACTTACAAGATAATGAGGGGGCTCGATAAGGTGGATGCAGAGAGAATATTTCCACACATAGGGGAAACTAAAACTGGGGGACATAGTCTCAGAATAAGGGGCCGCCCATTTAAAACTGAGATGAGGAGAAATTTTTTCTCTCTGAGGGTTGCAAATCTATGGAATTCTCTGTGCCAGAGAGCTGTGGAGGCTGGGTCATTGAATATGTTTAAGGCGGAAATAGACTTTTGAGTGATAAGGGAGTAAAGGGTTATGGGGAGCGGGCGGGGAAGTGGAGCTGAGTCCATGATCAGATCAGCCATGATCTTATTGAATGGCAGAGCAGGCTCGAGGGGTCAAATGGCCTACTCCTGCTTCTTATCTCATTGAAACATACAAGATTGTGAGGGGGATTGACAGTGTAGATGCTGAGATCTTGTTTCCCCTGGCTGAAGTGTCTAGAACTAGGGGTCACAGTCTCAGGAATAATGGTTGGTCATTTAAGACAGAGATGAAGAGGAATTTCTTCGTTCCGAAGGTTGTGAATCTTTGGAATTCTCTACCCCAGAGGGCTGTGGAGGCTCAATCATCGAGTATATTCAAGACAGAGATCGATAGATTTTTGAATATTAAGGGAATCAAGGGATATGGGGATCGGGCAGGAAAGTGGAGTTGAGGTAGAAGATCAGCCATGATCTCATTGAATGGTGGGGCAGGCTCGAGGGGCCGTATGGCCTCCTCCTGCTCCTATTTCTTATGTTCTTATGAACCACAGCAGCGTGCAAACCAGGTCTAAAAAAAAAACCCTCAAAAATCTTTCAGCAAATGCAGTGAAATGAATAACTTCCTGGGCCTGTGTGTTCAGAACTCAGGATAAACTTTCCGAACAGACACAGAAAGAAAAGACTTGCATTTATATAACACCTTTCACGACCACCGGACATCTCAAAACGCTTTACAGCCAATTAAGTACTTTTGGAGTGTAGTCACTGTTGTAATGTGGGAAATGCAGCAGCCAATTTGCGCACAGCAAGCTCCCACAAACAACAGTGTGACAATGACCAGATAATCTGTTTTTTGTTATGTTGATTGAGGGATAAATATTGGCCCAGGACACCAGGGATAACTTCCCCTGCTCTTCTTCGAAATAGTGCCATGGGATTTTTATGTCCACCTGAGAGGGCAGACGGGGCCTCGGTTTAACGTCTCATCCGAAAGACGGCACCTCCAACAGTGCAGCGCTCCCTCAGCACTGCATTGGGTGTGTCAGCCTAGATTTCTGTGCTCCAGTCCTTGAAGTGGGATACTGGAGTACTCTGTTCCAATTCTGGGCACCAGACTTTAGGAAGGATGTCAAGGCCTTAGAGAGGGTGCAGAGGAGGTTGACTGGAATGGTATCAGGGGATGAGGGACTTCAGTTATGTGGTGAGACCGGGGAAGCTGAGGTTATTCTCCTTAGAGCAGAGAAGGTTCAGAGGAGGTTGGATAGAGGTGTTCAAAATCATGAATGGTTGTGATAGAGTAAATCGGGAGAAATTGTTTCCAGTGGCAGAAGGGTCGGTAACCAGAGGCCACAGAACCAGAGGCCATATAAGGAAACATTTTTTTGCGCAGTGAGTTGTTATGATCAATGGAATGCACTGCCTGAAAGGGCAGGTGGAAGCAGAAAAATAAATTGGATAAATACTTGAAGGGAAACTAATGTCTTTACTATACAGTACAAATGCACACGAGGCCCATACTAGAGAGAAGGTCACTCTGTGACCAGTCCTTTTATTAGCCAGCACTGAAGTGATGAAGGTGGGTGGAGCTTCCCCTTTTATACCTGAAAGTCCAGGTTAGGAGTGTCTCCCACAGGTTCACCACCTAGTGGTCAGTGTTCTCACGGTGTACAACTTAGGTCAGTTTATACATGGGTTACAATGACAGTTGAATACATGACAGAAACAATTGTAATGCTATGGGGACAGAGCAGGGGGGAAGTGCGACTTATTGGATCGCTCTTTCAATGGGCCGAATGGCCTCCTGCTGTGCCGTATGCTTCAATGATTCTATCAAACCTGAATAAAGCCCAGCTTGCTGATCCTGATCTCACCACCAAGGGACAGTGCTGCCACAGGAATTATTCTGTTCTGGCTGAAGATGGTGTCAAATGACTGTTCCACATCACCAGTCATTACAACAGCAAGCACAAGTTTACTGAATATATGTTTGGCACCTACCGAGGAAATTTCCCCTCCCGGGTGTTCCAACAGTTTGCGCCCTGTGAGGGATTAAACGTGTATCTCTCTGGGGATCCAGTTTGTTTACGCCACGACTTAATACCGAGAGCCCTGACTGGCAAACCAGATAAACTCAGCGATAGGAGCCATTTGCAAATTGGGTCACAATTTGAATATTGTGAAAACCTCAATTCTGGTTCCATTTGGATCAGTGCAGTTATTTTATTTCCTGCAGATCTCCCTGCGTCAAATTAACTCACTGGCCTGATGTTCTGCAGACATCCACCAGAGGGTGCAGCTCACCCACCTCGCTCTCCCTGCGAGGAACCTGTGGCCTCCCCAGCCCCCGCCTCTTTATAAAGTGGGACCCTATCTGAGAGTGGAAAATGTGTTGGTACAGACCCTCCAGATCCAAGCCCCACAGCACTGTCTCCCTTTCTTTTCGTTTTTCTTTTGCCCCTCTCAGGCCTTTCTCAATTGAGCTCATCCAAAAATCGGCTGCCCCATGTCCTAACTCACACCAAGTCCCGTTCACCCACCGTGCTCGCTGACCTACATTGGCTCCCGGCCCGGCAACGCCTCGATTTTAAAATTCTCACTCTTGTTTTCAAATCCCTCCATGGCCCTCGCTCCTCCCTATCTCTGTAATCTCCTCCAGCCCTACAACCCCGCGAGATGTCTGCGCTCCTCTAATTCTGCCCTCCTGAGCATCCCTGATTATAATCGCTCAACCATCGGTGGCCGTGCCTTCTGTCGCCCGGGCCCCAAGCTCTGGAACTCCCTCCCTAAACCTCTCTGCCTCTCTACCTCTCTCTCCTCCTCCAAGACGCTCCTTAAAACCTATCTCTTTGACCAAGCTTTGGGTCACCTGTCCCTAATATCTCCTTCTATGACTCGGTGTCAAATTTTGTTTGATAACGCTCCTGTGAAGCGCCTTGGGACGTTTTACTTATTAAAATGTTTCTGCTCTGTAACTTGCCGGGCGAGCGAGCTGGTTGCGCGGCGAGGGTAACAGAGCATCTGGGACCTCAGTGAGCGACGGGACCAGCAGTCTGTCTCCATAATGCATGAGACTTACAGATTGAGAAAGAATTAGTCAAATTAAGTACAGAGAGAGAAATAAAGGGAGGGAAAAAAAGATTGCATTGTGTGTGAGAGAGAGAGAGAGAGAGAAAAGAAAGCAAGCAAATTAAAAATTTAAAAAAATTAATTCTCCAACAACAATTTACTACCTGCAGGAACGAGACTGAACAGTTTAAATTGTTCCCTTTCTGGGCCGGAGGGGATTGATTGGCTTCATATTAACAATTATCACAAAGTTGAAAGGGTACTTGCGTTGTTAATTGCATAAGAAATAGGAGCAGGAGTCGGCCATTCGGCCCTTCGAGCCTGCTCCGCCATTCAATATGATCATGGCTGATCTGATTACTAGATTACTAGACTTAACTTTCTGCGGCGAGTTTAACAGGTAACGAATGTGCAAATCCAGCAAGTTCTTAAAAATAACGGGGAGGCTGAGGGCGAGGCGCCATTTGTGTGAAGCTAATGGCAGAGCGGCGTAAATCGACCAGCAATTTCTGGAGATTCACAACTCATGGAGTATCTGTTACAATCCCCTGAACTTGATGACTGAGTTGCCCATGAAAAGCGGCATGGATCCTAAACACGCTGTGATTTCTCCAGCAAAGTCTGACCTGTTGTCACCGAATTGGAGACTTGGGGGTGGGGGGGACAGAATAACCCTGTGGTGTGCCTCCCATTAGCACCTCCAGGGGGCACTGAAGGTGCACAAAAGTGTTTTCGCCCCGGGGGCCAAGAGGTGCCCTACTAGCTCCAGCGAAATTGTACCCCTTTCACGATCTCAGGACGTCCCAAAGTGCTTTACAGCCAATTAAATACTTTTAAAAGTGTAGTCATTGTTGTAATGTGGGAAACACGGCAGCTCAATTTGCGCACAGCAAGCTCCCACAAACAGCAATGTGATAATGACCACATAACCTTTTTAGTTATGTTGATTGCGGGATAAATATAGGCCCCAGGACACTGGGGATAACTCCCCTGCTCTTCTTCGAAATAGTGCCATGGGATCCTTTACATCCACCTGAGAGAACAGACGGGGCCTCGGTTTAACATCTTATCCAAAAGACGGCACCTCCGACAGTGCAGCACTCCCTCAGCACTGAAGCGTCATCGCAGATTATGATCTCAAGTCCCCGGGAGTGTGTCATTATTTACAGAGAGTCCCCAGGAGCGTGTCAGTATTTACAGGGGGTCCCCGGGAGTGTGTCAGTAAACATAGAAACATAGAAACATAGAAAATAGGTACAGGAGTAAGCCATTCGGCCCTTCGAGCGTGCACCGCCATTCAATGAGTTCATGGCTGAACATGCAACTTCAGTACCCCATTCCTGCTTTCTCGCCATACCCCTCGATTCCCCCTAATAGTAAGGACTACATCTAACTCCTTTTTGAATATATTTAGTGAATTGGCCTCAACAACTTTCTGTGGTAGAGAATTCCACAGGTTCACCACTCTCTGGGTGAAGAAGTTTCTCCTCATCTCGGTCCTAAATGGCTTACCCCTTATCCTTAGACTGTGACCCCTGGTTCTGGACTTCCGCAACATTGGGAACATTCTTCCTGCATCTAACCTGTCTAAACCCATCAGAATTTCAAACGTTTCTATGAGATCTCCTCTCATTCTTCTGAACTCCAGTGAATACAAGCCCAGTTGATCCAGTCTTTCTTGATATGTCAGTCCCACCATCCCGGGAATCAGTCTGGTGAACCTTCACTGCACTCCCTCAATAGCAAGAATGTCCTTCCTGAAGTTAGGAGACCAAAACTGTACACAATACTCCAGGTGTGGCCTCACCAATGCCCTGTACAACTGTAGTAACACCTCCCTGCCCCTGTACTCAAATCCCCTTGCTATGAAGGCCAACATGCCATTTGCTTTCTTAACCGCCTGCTGCACCTGCATGCCAACCTTCAATGACTGATGTACCATGACACCCAGGTCTCTTTGCACCTCCCCTTTTCCTAATCTGTCACCATTCAGATAATAGTCTGTCTCTCTGTTTTTACCACCAAAGTGGATAACCTCACATTTATCCACATTATACTTCATGTTGGCCTTCATAGCGAGGGGATTTGAGTACAGGGGCAGGGAGGTGTTTTTTTTAAATAAATTCGTAGCCAATCGTTTCCAATTCTTTGTCAAGTCACAAACGCCAGAGGTCACCCTGCACCAGTCAAGGATCACTCTGCGCCAATGCTCTTAGCCAAAAGGCCTAGAGCCACTGCACCGTTCCTGGAAGTACTGCAATACCAGGTTCGTGCCATGGAGGTGGATGGGTCAGGTCCCCCACACAACGTGGAGGTGGATGGGTCAAGCCATCCCACCCACCTCCTGTTTACAAAAATGTAAGCATATACCTTCCTGACCAGGGAGAAACCACCCGGAGGTCATGGTGGCTGGTCAGGTTAGTTATGCAGATCTTAGCCAAAAGGCCGAGACACCTGGTATTGCAGTACTTCCAGGAACGGTGCAGTGGCTCTAGGCCTTTTGGCTAAGAGCATTGGCGCAGAGTGATCCTTGACTGGTGCAGGGTGACCTCTGGCGTTTGTGACTTGACAAAGAATTGGAAACGATTGGCTACGAATTTATAAAAAAAAAAAAACACCTCCCTGCCCCTGTACTCAAATCCCCTCGCTATGAAGGCCAACATGAAGTATAATGTGGATAAATGTGAGGTTATCCACTTTGGTGGTAAAAACAGAGAGACAGACTATTATCTGAATGGTGACAGATTAGGAAAAGGGGAGGTGCAAAGAGACCTGGGTGTCATGGTACATCAGTCATTGAAGGTTGGCATGCAGGTGCAGCAGGCGGTTAAGAAAGCAAATGGCATGTTGGCCTTCATAGCAAGGGGATTTGAGTACAGGGGCAGGGAGGTGTTGCTACAGTTGTACAGGGCATTGGTGAGGCCACACCTGGAGTATTGTGTACAGTTTTGGTCTCCTAACCTGAGGAAGGACATTCTTGCTATTGAGGGAGTGCAGCGAAGGTTCACCAGACTGATTCCCGGGATGGCGGGACTGACCTATCAAGAAAGACTGGATCAACTGGGCTTGTATTCACTGGAGTTCAGAAGAATGAGAGGGGACCTCATAGAAACATTTAAAATTCTGACGGGGTTAGACAGGTTAGATGCAGGAAGAATGTTCCCAATGTTGGGGAAGTCCAGAACCAGAGGTCACGGTCTAAGGATAAGGGGTAAGCCATTTAGGACCGAGATGCGGAGGAACTTCTTCACCCAGAGAGTGGTGAACCTGTGGAATTCTCTACCACAGAAAGTTGTTGAGGCCAATTCACTAAATATATTCAAAAAGGAGTTAGATGAGGTCCTTACTACTCGGGGGATCAAGGGGTATGGCGAGAAAGCAGGAATGGGGTACTGAAGTTGAATGTTCAGCCATGAACTCATTGAATGGCGGTGCAGGCTAGAAGGGCCGAATGGCCTACTCCTGCACCTATTTTCTATGTTTCTATGTTTCTATGCTTTCTTAACCGCCTGCTGTACCTGCATGCCAACCTTCAATGACTGATGTACCATGACACCCAGGTCTCGTTACACCTCCCCTTTTCCTAATCTGTCACCATTCAGATAATAGTCTGTCTCTGTTTTTACCACCAAAGTGGATAACCTCACATTTATCCACATTATACTTCATCTGCCATGCATTTGCCCACTCACCTAACCTATCCAAGTCACTCTGCAGCCTCATAGCATCCTCCTCGCAGCTCACACTGCCACCCAACTTAGTGTCATCTGCAAATTTGGAGATACTACATTTAATCCCCTCGTCTAAATCATTAATGTACAATGTAAACAGCTGGGGCCCCAGCACAGAACCTTGTGGTACCCCACTAGTCACTGCCTGCCATTCTGAAAAGTACCCATTTACTCCTACTCTTTGCTTCCTGTCTGACAACCAGTTCACAATCCACGTCAGCACACTACCCCCAATCCCATGTGCTTTAACTTTGCACATTAATCTCTTGTGTGGGACCTTGTCGAAAGCCTTCTGAAAGTCCAAATACACCACATCAATTGGTTCTCCCTTGTCCACTCTACTGGAAACATCCTCAAAAAATTCCAGAAGATTTGTCAAGCATGATTTTCCTTTCAGTATTTACACTGGGTCCCCAGGAGTGTGTCAGTATTTACAGGGGGTCCCCGGGAGCGTGTCAGTATTTACAGGGGGTCCTTAGGAGTGTGTCAGTATTTACAGGGGGTCCCCGAGGATGTGTCAGTATTTACAGGGTGTCCCTGGGAGTGTGTCAGTATTTACAGGGGGTCCCCGGGAGTGTGTCAGAATTTACAATGAGTCCCTGGGAGTGTGTCAGTATTTACACCGGGTCCCCGGGAGTGTGTCAGTATTTACAGAGGGTCCCCGGGAGTGTGTCGGCATTTACAGGGAGTCCTTGGGAGTGTGTCAGTATTTACACTGGGTCCCCGGGAGTGTGTCGGTATTTACAGGGGGTCTCCGGGAGTGTGTCAGTATTTACAGGGAGTCCTTGGGAGTGTGTCAGTATTTACACTGGGTCCCCGGGAGTGTGTCAGTATTTACAGGGGGTCTCCGGGAGTATGTCAGTATTTACAATGAGTCCCTGGGAGTGTGTCAGTATTTACAGGGAGTCCCCGGGAGTGTGTCGGCATTTACAGGGAGTCCTTGGGAGTGTGGCAGTATTTACACTGGGTCCCCGGGAGTGTGTCAGTATTTACACTGGGTCCCCGGGAGTGTGTCAGTATTTACACTGGGTCCCCGGGAGTGTGTCAGTATTTACACTGGGTCGCTGGGAGTGTGTCAGTATTTACAGGGAGTCCTTGGGAGTGTGTCAGTATTTACAGGGGGTCCCCGGGAGTGTGTCAGTATTTACACTGGGTCCCCGGGAGTGTGTCAGTATTTACAGGGGGTCCCCGGGAATGTGTCAGTATTTACGGCGTCCCTGGGAGTGCGTCAGTATTTACACCGGGTCCCCGGGAATCTGTCAGTATTTACAGGGAGTCCCTGGGAGTGTGTCAGTATTTACAGGGGGTCCCCGGGAGTGTGTCAGTATTTACAGGGGGTCCCCGGGAGTGTGTCAGTATTTACAGGGGGTCCCCAGGAGTGTGTCAGTATTTACAGGGTGTCCCTGGGAGTGTGTCAGTATTTACAGGGGGTCCCCGGGAGTGTGTCAGTATTTACAGGGTGTCCCTGGGAGTGTGTCAGTATTTACAGGGGGTCCCCAGGAGTGTGTCAGTATTTACAGGGGGTCCCTGGGAGTGTGTCAGTATTTACAGGGAGCCCCTGGGAGTGTGTCAGTATTTACAGGGGTTCCCTGGGAGTGTGTCAATATTTACAGGGGTTCCCTGGGAGTGTGTCAGTATTTACAGGGAGTCCCAGGGAGTGTGTCAGTATTTACAGGGGTTCCCTGGGAGTGTGTCAGTGTTTAGAGAGAGTCCCCGGGAGTGTGTCAGTATTTACAGGGGTTCGCTGGGAGTTTGTCAGTATTTACAGGGAGTCCCTGGGAGTGTGTCAGCATTTACAGGGGTTCCCTGGGAGTGTGTCAGTGTTTACAGGGGTCCCCGGGAGTGTGTCAGTATTTACAGGGGGTCCCCGGGAGTGTGTCAGTATTTACAGGGGTCCCTGGGAATGTGTCAGTATTTACAGGGGGTCACCGGGAGTGTGTCAGTATTTACAGGGGGTATCCGGGAGTGTGTCAGTATTTACAGGGAGTCCCTGGGAGTGTGTCAGTATTTACAGGGGTTCACTGGGAGTGTGTCAGTATTTACAGGGGGTCCCCGAGGATGTGTCAGTATTTACAGGGTGTCCCTGGGAGTGTGTCAGTATTTACAGGGGTTCCCTGAGAGTGTGTCAGTATTTACAGGGGGTCCCCGAGGATGTGTCAGTATTTACAGGGTGTCCCTGGGAGTGTGTCAGTATTTACAGGGAGTCCTTGGGAGTGTGTCAGTATTTACAGGGAGTCCCTGGGAGTGTCAGTATTTACAGGGGGTCCCCGGGAGTGTGTCAGTATTTACAGGGGGTCCCTGGGTGTGTGTCAGTATTTACACTGGGTCCCCGGGAGTGTGTCAGTATTTACAGGGGGTCCCCAGGCGTGTGTCAGTATTTACAGGGGGTCCCCGGGAGTGTGTCAGTATTTACAGGGGGTCCCCAGGAGTGTGTCAGTATTTACAGGGGGTCCCCGAGGATGTGTCAGTATTTACAGGGGGTCCCCGGGAGTGTGTCAGAATTTACAATGAGTCCCTGGGAGTGTGTCAGTATTTACACCGGGTCCCCGGGACTGTGTCAGTATTTACAGAGGGTCCCCGGGAGTGTGTCAGTATTTACAATGAGTCCCTGGGAGTGTGTCAGTATTTACAGGGAGTCCCCGGGAGTGTGTCGGCATTTACAGGGAGTCCTTGGGAGTGTGTCAGTATTTACACTGGGTCCCCGGGAGTGTGTCGGTATTTACAGGGGGTCTCCGGGAGTGTGTCAGTATTTACAGGGAGTCCTTGGGAGTGTGTCAGTATTTACACTGGGTCCCCGGGAGTGTGTCAGTATTTACAGGGAGTCTCCGGGAGTATGTCAGTATTTACAATGAGTCCCTGGGAGTGTGTCAGTATTTACAGGGAGTCCCCGGGAGTGTGTCGGCATTTACAGGGAGTCCTTGGGAGTGTGGCAGTATTTACACTGGGTCCCCGGGAGTGTGTCAGTATTTACACTGGGTCCCCGGGAGTATGTCAGTATTTACAATGAGTCCCTGGGAGTGTGTCAGTATTTACAGGGAGTGCCCGGGAGTGTGTCGGCATTTACAGGGAGTCCTTGGGAGTGTGGCAGTATTTACACTGGGTCCCCGGGAGTGTGTCAGTATTTACACTGGGTCCCTGGGAGAGTGTCAGTATTTACACTGGGTCGCTGGAAGTGTGTCAGTATTTACAGGGAGTCCTTGGGAGTGTGTCAGTATTTACACTGGGTCCCCGGGAGTGTGTCAGTATTTACACTGGGTCCCCGGGAGTGTGTCAGTATTTACATTGGGTCCCCGGGAGTGTGTCAGTATTTACAGGGAGTCCTTGGGAGTGTGTCAGTATTTACACTGGGTCCCCGGGAGTGTGTCAGTATTTACACTGGGTCCCCGGGAGTGTGTCAGTATTTACACTGGGTCCCCGGGAGTGTGTCAGTATTTACAGGGAGTCCTTGGGAGTGTGTCAGTATTTACACTGGGTCCCCGGGAGTGTGTCAGTATTTACACTGGGTCTCCGGGAGTGTGTCAGTATTTACAGGGAGTCCCTGGGAGTGTGTCAGTATTTACACCGCGTCCCCAGGAGTGTGTTTATATTCGGAGGGTTGGGCTGGGGAGGGTTTGCATTGTGCTATAAACCACCTGGACACAGGACCCACGTGCTGTCACCAGAAGCTATAAAGTCCAGCGCAGTGCGTTATATCACAAAACGCTGATGGGAATAAAGTCGGGACATATTCCAGGCCAAGGCCTGTTGATCTTGACGCAGCTTGAAGCTGTCCGGACCCAGGGCTGGTGGAGATGGCCTGGGTTAGACCCTAGCCCTCTGAACACACTTCAGGTACAGTTTATCACAGGAGATGCACACATTGACTCACCCTGCCCTCGTCAGGTATCTTGATACTGTGCACACCTGCAAGTAGAGAAAGAACGGGTGACCAAGAGCGCACTGATCCACACAGCGCGAGCGATTCACGGGAAACACAGACTCATAAATTAATGGCCCAGAAATTGCGGTCGGAGGCTTCCTGCAGACGGACGCCTCCGACCGAATTATTTTTTACGGGAGCGCCTGGTGGTCCCAGAGGAACGAACACTCGCGCTCCGAGACCTCCAATCGCAGCCCAGCGCAGAGGCCCACGTATCCCAGGAACGTTTGTACAGCCCGGGATCACGTGGGCCTTTACCAACAATCACAATGTAGCATTCTCAGTGATAATAATGGTGAGTTCCGTTTGTACTAGCTCCCATGACTATCAATGAGAATACCTCCCAAAACTCGGAAACACAACACAACAAATTTTAAAAACATCTCACATATTTAAAATTAATTGAAATCGAATGTTTTAGACAAAAAATACTTTTTAAATTTTTTTTTTAAATTATGTTTTAATAGGGTTAAAAATAAACTTGCCTTAATGGACAGGGTTTTAAATATGAAAATTAGTGATAAAATTGAATTTTTCTAAATTTCAAAATTCTTACGCTGGGTAAACGTAGGCAAAACGCTGATTTTACCGGGCGTAAGAGTTTGAAGGACATTTGTTGGGCAGCAGTCGGACAAATAGTCCAAATCTCTGCCCACGGAGGCCCTTCTCCCGGGGATGTGTTGGAACAGTCAAAAGACATTTTGACAGATCGCAAGTGCCGGGTTTGGGTGCATGTGCATCGCGCGGCTAAACCCAGAACTCACGGGGCCGCTACGCGCGTGCACACATTGTACACACCCCGAGAGACCGCAATTTGCCGGTCATTAACAGGCGTGAACAGCAATATTCTAACAGCAGAGAGCGGGCCCGAGCCTGAGACTGAGTGACTTCATCAAATGTGTTCGCTTACTATCTCAATATTATCGTTGCTCTACAGAATGTAGTTGTCCTTTTGAGGGGGAGATTGAGTAGACTAGGCCTATATTCCCTAGAGTTTAGAAGAATGAGTTGTGATGTCATTGAAACATACAAAATTCTTACCGGGCTTGACAGGGTAGATGCAGGGAGGATGTTTCCCCGGGCTGGAGAATCTAGAACCAGGGGTCACAGTCTCAGAATAAGGGGTCGGCCATTTAGGACTGAGATGAGGAGAAATTTCTTCACTCAGTGGATAGTGAATCTTTGGAATTCTCTACACTGGGGGCTGTAGATGTTCAGTCGTTGAGTATATTCAAGACCGTGATCAATAGATTTTTGGATATTAAGGGAATCAAGGGATATGGGGATCGGGTGGGAAAGTGGAGTTGAGGTAGAAGATCAGCCATGATCTCATTGAATGGTAGAGCAGGCTCGAGGGGCCGAATAGCTAACTCCTGCTCCTATTTCTTATGTTCTTATAGTAAGATGGTGCAATGGGCAAAATAGTGGCAGGTGGAATTCAATATTAGAAAATGTGAGATGGTGTATTTTGGTATCAAGCACTAAAAATAACGTCACTTTGACTGGGGAAGATGTGGCGGAGATGAGGGATTTTGGGGTTCACAAGATGTTAAAACCAGCACCTCAAGTGAATAAGGCCACAAAAAAAACAAATAAATACTGGATTTACGGAAAGAGATTTAGAATATAAGAGCCCAGCTGTAACAGTGAATTGAAATAAAACCTTAGTCAGACCACTGAAGAACAATGTGTGCAGTTTTGGGCTCCATGCTGAGGCAATAGAACGGGGACAGTGCAGGATCACTGGAATACTGGGTTTATTTTGCATTCGTTCCTGGGATGTGGGCGTCGTTGGCAAGGCCGGCATTTATTTTTTTTAATTATTTTTTTTTAACCGGCATTTATTGCCCATCCCTAATTGCCCTTGAGAAGATGGTGGTGAGCCGCCTTCTTGAACCGTTGCAGTCCGTGTGGTGAAGGTGCTCCCACAGTGCTGTTAGGGAGGGAGTTCCAGGATTGTGACCCAGCGACGATGAAGGAACAGCCGATTATATTTCCAAGTCAGGATGGTGCGTGACTTTGGAGGGGGGGAACGTGGAGGTGGTATGAGGAAATACAAATACGAAGAAAGGCTTGAAAAATATGGAGCTGTTTTCACCGGCCCAGAGGAACCTGTGAGATGATTTGATTGAGGTGTTTAAAATGATGAAGAGTTGGGACAGAGTAGATAGAAACAGATGGTTTCCAATGAAGGAACGTAGATAATAAGATTAAATGGAAGAGATTTAGCAGAGGGAGCGGGAGAAACATCTTTATAGACACTGGGTCGTGAGGCTGTGGAATTCACCCGAGTTATTGACTGAACCAAGAGGCTAAGTCAACATTTAAGAACGTGTTAGATACGTGGTTGAAGGAACAGGGAATAAAGGGATGTGGGGACAAGGCAGGCATGGGATTCGGACTATTGGTGGTGAGGAGGGTATCCCTAATTGCCCTTGAGAAGATGGTGGTGAGCGCCTTCTTGAACCGCTGCAGTCCGTGTGGTGAAGGTGCTCCCACAGTGCTGTTAGGGAGCGGATGGGCCGAGTGACCAGTTACCTGGTTGTAATCTCAGCGTGGTCATGAACACGGATACTGGCTTAGGAACAATGTCCTCCAACGCCTCTCCACCATCGTCCAGCTGGGTGGGACTGCACTCGCCTGGTTCCATTCTTATCCATCTAATCGTAGCCAGAAAATCAGCTGCAATGGCTTCTCTTCCCGCCCCCGCATCGTTACCTCTGGTGTCCCCCAAGGATCTATCCTCGGCCCCCCCCCAATTTCTCATCTATATGCTGCCCCTTGGCGACATCATCCGGAAATACGACGTCAGTTTCCACATGTACGCTGACGACTCCCAGCTCTACCTCACCACCACTTCTCTCGCCCCCTCCACGGTCTCTGAATTGTCAGACTGCTTGTCCGACATCCAGTTCTGGATGAGCAGAAATTTTCTCCAATGAAATATTTGGAAAACCGAAGCCATTGTCTTTGGTCCCCACCACAAACTCCGTTCCCTAGCCACTGACTCCATCCTTCTCCCTTGCATCTGTCTGAGGCTGAACCAGACTGTTCGCAATCTAGGTATCATATTTGACCCTGAAATGAGCTTACGACCACATATCCGCAGCAAAACTAAGACCGCCTATTTCCATCTCCGTAATATCGCCCGTCTCCGCCCCTGCCTCAGATCATCTGCTGCGGAAACCCTCATCAATGCCTTTATTACCTCTAGACTTGACTATTCCAACTCACTCCTGGCCGGCCTCCCACATTCTACACGACGTAAACTTGAGCTCATCCAAACTCGCACTAAGTCCCGCTCACCCATCACTCCCTGTGCTCGCCGACCTACATTGGCTCCCGGTTAAGCAACACCTCAATTTCAAAATTCTCATCTTTGTTTTCAAATCCCTCCATGGCCTTGCCCCTCACTGTAATCTCCTCCAGCCCCAAACCCCCCCGAGATGTCTGCGCTCCTCAAATTCTGCCCTCCTGAGCTTCCCTGATTATAATCGCTCAACCATCGGTGGCCGTGCCTTCTGTTGCCTGAGCCCCAAGCTCTGGAACTCCCTCCATAAACCTCTCTACCTCTCTTTCCTCCTTTAAGATGCTCCTTATAACCTGCCTCTTTGATCAAGCTTTTGGTCACCTGCGCTAATTTCTACTTATGTGGCTCGGTGTCAAATTTATTTGTTTTGTCTTACTATTTTACTATTTTAAAGGCGCTATATAAATACAAGTTGTTGTTGTTCGAAGTACTCCGTGCTTCCTGCTGACGGGAATGGCAGGCGTTCCAGGAAGTGACTTCATCCCGCCAGTCCTGACTCCATTCTGACATCAGGCTGCAAGGGGGGGGTTTGAAATTCGGCCCCCCACCCTCGCAAAACCCCATTCCCAGGAAACCCCCGCATTTCAGGCAGCAACGGGTCCTGCTCCCACTCAGTGACCCCCAAACCAGCCACGGAGATCGCAGATTTCCGAGGGACTCGCTGGAGAGCTGGCCAGCGCGGAGAATGGCTCTTTGGGGTGAAGCACCAGAGAAGGGTGGCGGGTAGGTGGGGAGGGTGTGGGGGAGGGCTGTGGGTGTGGGGGAGGGCTGTGGGTGTGGGGGAGAGGTGTGGGGGAGGGTGTGGGGGGGGTGTGTGGGAAGGGGGTGTAGGGGGTGTGGGGATTGGATGGGAGGGGGGAACGGTGTGGGACCCCCGCACTCCAGCACTGATGGGGGGGAAGGGAGGGGGCGGGGTGTGGGGAGGGCATGTGGGAGATGTGGGGGGGGGGGGTGTATGGGGATGTATGGGGGGGTGTGGGGGTATGTGTGTGGGGTGTGTATGGGGGGGATAGGGTGGGGGATGTGGGGGGGTGTATGGGGGTGTAGGGGGGTGTGGGGTGGGGGGGTGTGGGGGGTTTGGTGTGGGGAGGCGGTGTGGGACCCCTGCACTCCAGCACTGATGGGGGGGAGGGGAGGGGGTGGGGTGTGGGGAGGGTATATGGGGGGTGTGGGGGTATGTGTGGTGTGTGGGGGGGGGAGGGTGTGGGACCTCCACACTCCAGCACTGATAGGGGGGGGAGGGGAGGGGGCGGGGTGTGGGGAGGGCATGTGGGGGATGTGGGGGGGGGGGTTGTATGGGGATGTATGGGGGGGTGTGGGGGTATGTGTGGGGGGTGTGTATGGGGGGGTGGGGTGGGGTGGGGGGTGTATGGGGGTGTAGGGGGGTGTGGGGTGGGGGTGTGGGGGGTTTGGTGTGGGAGGCGGTGTATAGGGGGTGGGTGGGTGTGGGGGTTGGATGGGAGGGGGGGCAGTGTGGGACCCCCGCACTCCAGCACTGATGGGGGGGGAGGGGAGGGGGCGGGGTGTGTGGAGGGTGTATGGGGGGTGTGGGGGTATGTGTGGTGTGTGGGGGGTGTATGGGGGGCGTGGGGTGGGGGGAGGGGTTTGGGAGGGTGTGGGACCTCCACACTCCAGCACTGATGGGATGGGGAGGGGAGCGGGCGGGGTGTGTGGAGGGTGTATGGGGGGTGTGGGGGTATGTGTGGTGTGTGGGGGGGGGTGTATGGGGGGCGTGGGGTGGGGGGAGGGGTTTGGGAGTGTGTGGGACCTCCACACTCCAGCACTGATGGGGGGGAGGGGAGCGGGCGGGGTGTGTGGAGGGTGTATGGGGGGTGTGGGGGTATGTGTGGTGTGTGGGGGGGGGGGTGTATGGGGGGCGTGGGGTGGTAGGGGGGGGGGGTGTGGGAGGGTGTGGGACCTCCACACTCCAGCACTGATGGGCGGGCGAGGAAGGCCAGTGAAGGTACACAGCTCTCGAGGAGAGGGAGGAATTGATGGCCGAGTGTTACTGACTGCGGCACCATTGTAGCGATGCTTGCAATTCACAGGAGGGACATTACTAAATATATTCAAAAAGGAGTTAGATGAGGTCCTTACTACTAGGGGGATCAAGGGGTATGGCGAGAAAGCAGGAATGGGGTACTGAAGTTGAATGTTCAGCCATGAACTCATTGAATGGCGGTGCAGGCTAGAAGGGCCGAATGGCCTACTCCTGCACCTATTTTCTATGTTTCTATGTTTCTATGTTTACCAACAACGCTTCATTGTGTGGCTATGTAGTTATGTAATACATGCAGGATCAGGGCTGCCAGGGAGCAATTACTGGGCAGTAACCCCACGCAGGCCTTCAAATAACATCATAAATGCTGATGACTCCCGCAGTTTGTAACTATCATTTGGGATGAAAGGTGGAACAACACTGTGATCACCCCAGGGTACTGATTATTTTTAAGAATACAATGGGCCTCCTGTGACATTATTCAGGGAACAGGTAAATAAATGTGTCCCTCGCCCAGCGCGCTTGAAACAATGGGAGCTGTGTTACAATAATAACTCTCTCCCTCCGCTGCTGCTTTGTGCCCACTTATATAATCATTAGAGATAAAATAGATGAGCAGAAACAGCAATTTGCATTTCTACAGTGGCTCTGATGTAGCAAAACGCCCAAAGGCACTTCACAGGGAGCGATTCTCAAACAAGTTCTGACACCGAGCCACATAAGGAGAAATTAGGGCAGTTGGTCAGAGAGGTAGGTTTTAAGGAGCGTTTTGAAGGAGGAGAGAGAGGAGGAGAGGTTTAAGGAGGGAGTTCCAGAGCTTAGGGCCCAGGCAGCTGAATGGTGGGGAAAAGAAGATTGGGGGGCATGGGCAGGAGGGCAGAATTAGAGGAGCACAGACATCTCGGGGGGTTGTGGGGCTGGAGGAGATTACAGGGATAGGGAGGGGCGAGGGCCATGGAGGGATTGGGAAACGAGGATGAGAATTTTGAAATCGAGGCGTTGCCCAACCGGGAGCCAATGTAGGTCAGTGAGCACAGGGGCGATGGGTGACCGGGACTTGGTGTGAGTTAGGGCATGGGCAGCCGAGTTTTGGATGAGCTCAAATTTACAGAGGATGGAAGATGGGAGGCCGGCCAGGAGTGCGTTGGAATAGTCAAGTCTAGAGGTAACAAAGGCATGGATGAGGGTTTCAGCAGCAGATGTGTTGAGGCAGGGGGCGGAGACGGGCGATGTTACGGAGGTGGAAATACATGGTTTTAGTGATGGTCGGAAGGTCATCTCGGGGTCAAATATGACACCAAGGTTGCGAACAGTGTCATAGTCCAAGTCCCCATGAAGAATATTATGATCGTAGAAACACTGGAGGTGGGTTTAGAACAGTTTCTAGTTGTTGTTATTCAAAGAGAGACGCTACTGAAGAAGTAGGACTTGCATTTATGTCGTGCCTTTCATGACCACCGGACATCTCAAAGTGCTTTACAGCCAATGAAGTACTTTTTGGAGTGTAGTCACTGTTGTAATGTGGGAAACGCGGCAGCCAATTTGCGCACAGCAAGCTCCCACAAACAGTAATGCGATAATGACCAGATAATCTGTTTTAGTGATGTTGGTTGAGGGATAAATATTGGCCCCAGGAAACTGGGGATAACTCCCTTGTTCCTCTTCGAAATAGTGCCATGGGATCTTTTACGTCCGCCTGAGAGAGCAGACGGGGCTTTGGTTTAACGTCTCATCTGAAAGACGGCACCTCCGACAGTGCAGTACTCCCTCAGCACTGCACTGGAGTGTAAGCCTAGATTTATGTGCTCAAATCTCTGGAGTGGGACTTGAACCCACGAGCGTCTGACTCAGAGGCAAGAATGCTGCCCACTGAGCCACAGCTGACCAAAGCAGCTGAAAGACTGGATGTAAAGATAGGATAAAAGAATTTACTACCTGAAATCCAAAATTCAGAATGGTTGCCTTGCATGTGGTGTTGGAATTGATCAGTGTGATCTGATAGGACCCAACCAGATAATACCAGACACAAGACTTTACACCGATCAGGGGAGACTGAACAGGCTGCGGCTCCTTTCTCTAGCAAAGAGAAGGTTGACCGAATAGAGGTAGAGCGGCGTGATCGGGGTCCATGAGAGACGAGGACCCAGGGGCAGCACGGACCAGCCCACACTGCGATATGTGTGTGCGCACTAGGTCTGTGCAGCAGAGCTGGTCTCCAGTCGTCTTGGGTAATCCTTGCCACTGGACCAAAACCCTAGCTCTGTCAAGCCCGTGTGGTGGCTGGTGTGCATCAGCAACCCCACGTTAAAAAAATCCACGCACAGGCATCTTCCACCCTTCAATTGGAGTTCGGGACCTGGAATATTAGGTCCTTCATTGAAACAACTGTGAACTCATCCCTTTTTGACGTGGAAACAAGTCATCCTCGACACGAGGGACCGCCTATGATGATGATGAGAAGTCTTTAAGATTATGAAAGGGGTTCAATAGGTTAGACATAGAGAAGATATTCTCACTTGTGGGGGAGAACAAATCTAGGGGCCATAAATATAAGATCGTCACTAATAAATGGAATCGGAAATTCAGGAGAAACTCCTTCAGACAGAGTTTCTCCAGAGAGCGGTGAGAATGTGGAACTCACTGCTGCAGGGAGGGGTTGAGGCGAATAGTATCGATGCATTTAAAGGGAAGCTGGATAAGCACACGAGGGAGAAAGGAATAGAGGATATGTTGATGGGGTGAGATGACGAGGGGTGGGAGGAGGCTGGTGTGGGGCATAAACACCGGCACGGAGCGGTTGGGCTGAATGGCCGGTTTCTGAGCTGTTCCATGCAATTCCATGTAACATCCCTAAAGATGGAGTGAGGGGCCCCGGAGAGCGATCAGAAAATGGAGCTCGGGGTGATTTTTTTTGCCCCCAACAGCTCGACTGCTACCCTGCCCGCGATCAGCGAAGGAAGCACTGGGGACGGTAGCTGGGATCGTCTGGTCTGTTTCTCCCGGTTAGTCCCTGCCTTTACTGGGGAAGAGGGAGCTCCTCGGCCTTGAAATACCTAATGCTGCCTGCGCCCACCCCCCCCCACCTCCTCGGGCCGTCAATGTTATCGGCCGGTTTCCAGCGACCCCCACCTTCAAGGCCAAGCTGTCTCCATGGCGACGCTGGTCTCGCTCTTACCTAGAAACTTGACGAGCAGCGAGTGTGGGTACTTCTCCATGTGTTGTATGTAGGACCGCAGGTTCGACAGCAGGAACTTTATCTCTCTCTTCTCCTGAGTCTTCAGGAAAATCCTCTTGTCGTGCCTACGTGCGTCCGCCAAAAACAAGGACGCGTTTATTTGCAACACCTAAAGCTCTGATTGGGCCCCCTTGATGACAAGTCCTGATTGCTGATTGGCCCCTTTGGAGGATAAGTTGCACCCAGCAGTTTCTCTTTGCAAAGTGTAATTCGAGCCATTCTGACTGCCGACTCCAGACAGAGCAGAGCTCACTTGGAACATGCAGGACTCACTCTCATGGGTTAAGACCCCCCAAAGAAATTCCAGCCCCCTCCCCCTAAGTTCCTGACTTTCATCCCCCCCCCTCCGCCCGGGTTCCTGACGTTCTCCCCCTGCCCAAGTTCCTACCCCACGGATTCATGACCTTTCCACCCCCCCAACAAGTTACTCACCTTCTCCCCACCGCCATCAATGGGGCATTGTGTGTGGGTCACGGATTGTTAAAAGGCTTATTGGCTATGAAGTGAATAGTGACAGTGTCGTGACTTCCGGATTTCGTCCAGTCTCACCATCTGGTTCACGTTTTTGCTCTCAACCCCTGCTTTAGAACTGGTTCACGTTCTTCCGCCATCCCCACTGTGCTCTCTGTACTCCTCCCCCCTCCCCGTCTCCCTCTCCGATCCCCCCGCTCTCTCTCCAGTCTCTCTCTCTCTCTTCCTCTCTCCAATCTCTCTCTCTCTCTCCCTCCCTCCGATCTCTCTCTCTCTCTCCCTAGTCTCTCTCTCACTCCCACCCTCCAATCTCTCTCTCTCTCCGATCTACCCCTCTCACTCCCCTCACTCTCTCTCTGTCTCCGCCTCTCTCTCCCCAGTCTTTCCCTCTCTCTCGCCCCATCTCCCTCTCTTTCTCTCCCTCCAATCTTCCCCTCTCTCCCCAGTCTCCCCTTTCTCTCCCCCCTCTCTCCCTGTCTCCCCCTCTCTCTCTCCCCATCCACCCCCCCTCTCTCTCTCAATTCCCCTCTCTCTCTCTCCCCCGTCTCCCCCTCTCCGCCCCCTCCCTCTCTCTCCCCATCACCCCCTCTCTCCCCTTTCGATCGAAGATTCTCCGGGGCCTTGACGCACAGAGTTGAACAAAGCCTGGCCCACACTGCAATGCACTGTGGGTACTGCGCGGGTGCAGATGGACCTTGGAGCCAGCGCGCAGGCACAGAACGGGACGAGTTTGTAAGGGGAGTGTGTGAGGGGAGTGTGTGTGAGGGGAGTGTGTGAGAGGAGTGTGTGTGGGGAGACTATGTGCGGGGAGTGCGTGTGAGGGGGGAGTGTGTGAGGGGAGTGTGTGTGAGGGGAGTGTGTGTGAGGGAAGTGTGTGTGAGGGGGGAGTGTGTGTGAGGGGGGAATGTGTGTGAGGGGAGTGTGTGAGGGGAGTGTGTGTGAGGGGGGAGTGTGTGAGGGGAGTGCGTGTGAGAGGGGAGTGTGTGAGGGGAGTGCATGTGGGAGGAGTGTGTGTGAGGGGAGTGTGTGTGAGGGGAGTGTGTGTGAGGAGGGAATGTGTGTGAGGGGAATGTGTGAGGGGAGTGTGTGTGAGGGGTGAGTGTGTGAGGGGAGCGTGTGTGAGGGGAGCGTGTGTGAGGGGCGCGTGTGTGAGGGGAGCGTGTGTGAGGGGAGAGTGTGTGTGAGGGGAGTGTGTGTGAGGGGAGTGTGTGTGAGGTGATTGTGTGTGAGGGGGAGTGTGTGTGAGTGGAGTGTGTGTGAGGGGAGTGTGTGTGAAGGTGAGTGTGTGTGAGGGGAGTGTGTATGAGGGGATTGTGTGTGAGGGGAGTGTGTGTGAGGGGGAGTGTGTGTGAGGGGGTGTGTGTGTGAGGGGAGTGTGTGTGAGGGGAGAGTGTGTGTGAGGGGAGTGTGTGTGAGGGGGGAGTGTGTGTGAGGGGAGTGTGTGTGAGGGGGGAGTGTGTGTGAGGGGAGTGTGTGTGAGGGGGAGTGTGTGTGAGGGGGTGTGTGTGTGAGGGGAGTGTGTGTGAGGGGAGAGTGTGTGTGAGGGGAGAGTGTGTGTGAGGGGAGTGTGTGTGAGGGGAGTGTGTGTGAGGGGAGTGTGTGTGAGGAGGGAGTGTGTGTGAGGGGAATGTGTGAGGGGAGTGTGTGTGAGGGGTGAGTGTGTGAGGGGAGCGTGTGTGAGGGGAGCGTGTGTGAGGGGCGCGTGTGTGAGGGGAGCGTGTGTGAGGGGAGAGTGTGTGTGAGGGGAGTGTGTGTGAGGGGAGTGTGTGTGAGGTGATTGTGTGTGAGGGGGAGTGTGTGTGAGTGGAGTGTGTGTGAGGGGAGTGTGTGTGAAGGTGAGTGTGTGTGAGGGGAGTGTGTATGAGGGGATTGTGTGTGAGGGGAGTGTGTGTGAGGGGGAGTGTGTGTGAGGGGGTGTGTGTGTGAGGGGAGTGTGTGTGAGGGGAGAGTGTGTGTGAGGGGAGTGTGTGTGAGGGGGGAGTGTGTGTGAGGGGAGTGTGTGTGAGGGGGGAGTGTGTGTGAGGGGAGTGTGTGTGAGGGGAGTGTGTGTGAGGGGGGAGTGTGTGAGGGGAGTGTGGGCACTGCGCGGGGAGTGTACGTGGGGAGTGTGGGTCACTGCGCGGGGAAAAAGGGTCACTGCGCGGGAGTGTGTGAGGGGAGTGTGAGTCAGTGCACGGGGAGTGTGCGCGGGGAGTGTGGGTCAGTGCACGGGGAGTGTGTGAGGGGAGTGTGGGTCAGTTCGCGGGGAGTGTGCACGGGGAGTGTGTGAGGGGAGTGTGGGTCAGTGCACGGGGAGTGTGCGCGGAGAGTGTGGGTCAGTGTGCAGGGAGTGTACCCGGGGAGTGTGGGTCAGTGCACGGGGAGTGTGCACGGGGAGTGTGTGAGGGGAGTGTGGGTCAGTGCACGGGGAGTGTGCACGGGGAGTGTAGGTCAGTGCACGGGGAGTGATCAGGGTCTTCCATCACCGACTGTCGCTGCCGGCGGGGGTTATTACCTCCCTCTCCCACACCCGTTCTCCGCGTGTGACGGTCTCACTCACGTCAGGAAGAAGTCTGCTTTGCTCTTGGAGTTGCTGATGAACTGTAGATAGGATCCCTCCGAGCTGAGGGACTGCTGGTAATCCTTCTCACTCAACCCCAGCATGTGCCGAAACTGTGCAAACACTGGCCCCGCAAACGTCCTCATCTCAAAGCCCTGTCACACACAACACAGGACAATCTGAGCTCATTGAGAGTTAAGGTTCTCATCCTCATGTTCAAACCCCTCCACGGCCTCGCCCCTCCCTACCTCTGTAATCTCAAGCCCCACAACGCCCAGAGATCTTGGTGCTCCATCTTTTCTTGCCTTTTGGACATCCCCAATTTTCATCGCACCACCATTGGCGGCCGTGCCTTCTGTTGCCTGGGCCCTAAGCCCTGGAATTCCCTCCCTAAACCTCTCCGCCTCTCTATCCTCCTTTAAGATGCTCCTTAAAACCTACCTCTTTGACCAAGCCTATGGTCATTCTGCCCTAATTTCTCCTTCTGTGGCATGGTATCAATTAAAAAAAAAAATTACACTCCTGTGAAGTGCCGTGGGATGTTTAATTACGTTAAAGGTGCTATATAAATGTAAGTTGTTGTTACTGGTGTCTGATAAGGTGACTGTAATGTAGGCACCTGTGAGTATGCTCACACGTTTGTGGAGCTGTTGCATTGTGAGTGGCTTAGCCAGTCATGTGATGTTCACAAGACTCAATAAAACCCCAGCCAGTTGGGTTTTGGGGATCTACATGAGGCCGGTGGTTGTAAGCCTGGTGGGTGAACTGGTAGAGGCCGAAATTAGCCACCGCTGGAAATGGGACGCACCCACCCTGTTTCTCTTGGTTTTACCGGCGCGCTAGATGCAGTGGCCTCTTGAGCCAAATTCCGCTCTTTGACTATTTTCTTTCCCGGCAGAGACCCACGTATCCCAGGAGCGTGTGCGCAGCCCGGGATCACATGGGCCTGGCCAACCAATGGAAATGGCGTATCCCCATTCACAGCAATGGTGAGTTCCGTTTGTACGGAGATCGCCGTAACTGTGAATGGGGACACCCCCAAAAACACACAATCATTTTAAATAAATAAGAAAATCACTTCACATATTTAAAATTAATTGAAATTGAATGTTTTAGACAAAAAAATATTTTTGGGGGACTTTTTTTAATATGTTTTAATAGGGGTAAAAATTAAATAACCTTAATGGACAGGGTTTTTAACATAGATATTATTTATAAAAATTGTATTTTTCTATGTTTTAATACTCTTACGCTGGGTAAAAGCTGGCCTTACGCTTGCTTTAGCTAGGTGTAAGAGTTTGAAGGACTTTCGCTGGGCAGGAGTTGGGCAAATAGCCCAAATCTCTGCCCGCTAAGGCCCTTCCCCCGGGGAGGCGTTGGAACGCTCAAAAGACATTTTGACAGATCGGAGGTGCCGGACTTCACCGCGTGCGCCTCGCGCTCTGAGAAGCGGCACTTGTGGGGCCTCCACTGGTACGTGCACACATCGTGCGCGCCCGGAGGGACCGTGATTGACGGCCCAATGCGTTTCTGAAGGGGAATGGGAGGCGGAGGTGGAATCGATCGCTCGATAAGGAAGGAGCCTGCAACGTTCTCCTAAAAATTCTTGGCTTCTGAGGCCGTTCTGAATGTCGACCTTGCCGCTCCCCGGATGACCAGCCCCTTTCCAGTTACCGCTCGTTAAATGCAGCAAGAGAGAAAGCACTGTGACCTACCTTGTGTAGCTGCGTTAGCACAGCATCGAAGTCTGGTTCATTGAGTATGCCCTGGAACAGGGAGAAAGTCAGATCACAAACAGGCAAGGGCTTCCATTTCAGTATTGTTCAGTGAAAGGAAAAGAAAGCTTTGTACTCGTAACGCTTGTTTATCTTAGGGCTGTGCGTGGGATCTCGGCTCACACCGACCGTCTACAATTCAACCGTGGCCACTCTTTGAAAGTGGTCTCCTCTACATTGCGGAAACCAAACGCAGATCTGGCGACCGTTTTGCGGAACACCTCCCTTCAGTCCGTAGGCGTGACCCCCGAGCTTCCGGTCGCCTGTCACTTTAATTCCCCGCTCTGCTCCCACTCTGACCTCTCCGTCCTCGGCCTCCTGCACTGTTCCAACGAAGCTCAACGCAAGCTCGAGGAACAGCACCTCATCTTTCGTTTAGGCACTTTACAGCCTCCTGGACTCAACATCGAGTTCAACAATTTCAGACCACAACCTCTGCCCTTATTTTTCCTTTCCCTTTCCTCGCTTGTTTTTTTTACAACCCCCGACACCCTCTCCCCCCCCCCCCTCCCTTTTCTTCCCCCCTTTCCCACGGCAGCTGGTGATGATTTTGTTCCGCCATTCACACCCTATCTAGACTCGTCTTTTGTTTCCTAACTTGTGCCATTACCATCTCATTTTTGCCCATCATCCCTTTTGTCTCTCTAATCTCTCCTGCCTTCCGCCCTATCACAGACCTTCCCCTTTTGTTCATTCCTCCCCTCCCCCCTTTCACTGCCCCCCTGCACTTCCTTAAGAATCGGTTACATCTCAAACTTTTCCCATTCTGACGAAGGGTCATTGACCCGAAACATTAACTCTTGTTTCTCTCCACAGATGCTGCCTGACCCGCTGAGATTTCCAGCATTTTCTGTTTTTTACTTCGAAGGTACTTCATTGGCTGCTAAGCGTTTTGCAACATCCCGAGGATGTGAAAGGCGCTATAGAAACACAAGTTCTTTCTTAAGCTTTTAAAAGTTTCACTGTAATGTTTATCCTCCCCATTTCGCAACAGCTGCAGGCAATTATCAGATAGACAGAGTTGCATTTATATAGCACCTTTCACGACCACCGGTCGTCCCAAAGCGCTTTACAGCCAATGAAGTACTTTTTGCAGTGTAGTCACTGTTGTAATGTGGGAAACGCAGCAGCCAATTTACACACAGCAAGCAGCTCCCACTAACAGCAATGTGATCATGAACAGATAATGGGCCCGAAATTCACCGTCCCTGAAGGGATGGCTGTCGCGGAGTTTGGGCGGTCCGGTACTTTTCCCTCCCTGAGCCATATTCAGGTCAGGGAGGATTTGAGTGGTGTTCACTTCTGCCGGAAACGGCACGGTGAAGCCGCAGTAAAGGTGAGTTTCCAGCGGAGAGGGAAGCAGCGTGCAGGCTGCTGGAAAGCCGCCAGGACAGCGAAATTCACCGCGAAACTGTAGGACTTATCCCAGCAGTGACATCGCTGGGGCCCTTTGGTAGGTAAATAGTTTTATTACTTATTTGTGTTTTTATTTCATTTTCCAGCATCCGCAATATTTAGCTTTTCATATAATTTTATTCATTGTTTTGGCTCCATTAAATCTGCTCAGAGGTTTGCACTTACCCCTGTATTTTTGTTAAGCTTTCAGTTCTAAATCTTTAGTGGAGTCCTGTGGGCTGCAGAGAGCTGCTTGGCAGGGTTCACCCTGAGGATGGGAGGAGTGTTGGGAAGGCAACACCTGATACACCTGGTCAGATGCAGGGCGGCACGCAGGAGAAGGCATTGTCGTCAGCTCCGTGCAGAGAGGCAGCGGGCAAGGGAGTCAGCAGCCATGATTCGTTCATTCTGCACCAGACCAGTGTGCCCACCATCTTCACCGGCCCGAATCAGGATTGCGGTTGGCTGCTTGGGGACAAGGGATATCCCCTGTCCACTTGGCTGCTCACTCCTCTGCAGATCCCCAGGACAGCGCCAGCGCATGCATACAATGACGCTCATTATGCCACCAGGTGCATCACCGAGCAGTGCATAGGCATCCTCAAGCAGGGATTCCGGTGCCCAGACCGCTCTGTTGACACCTTGCAGTACTCTTCTCAACGGGTCTCCATAATCGTCGTGGTCTGCTGTATGCTGCTCAGCCTGGCCATCATAAGGGGACAGCCACTGGAGGCCGAGCCAACAGCACCACCTGAGGAGGAGGAGGAGGAGGAGGTGCAGGAAGAGGAGGAGGATCCCGGTCGCCCCAGAGCTAGGAGGCGTCGACCCATCGCCACCCTGGAAGGGATGGGTGCAGACTGGCCAGCACCCTCCTGGAAGGGTGCGTCCTCACATATATATAGAGGTGTCTGACACCTCCCCTGCAATCTCCCTCCATGCATTATGTACTACCCGTCTGCCAGGTCTCCCCACGTCAGGAAACAGTATTCTTCTTCTTCCTCCACAGTGTCTCCAGCTCCATATCAGTGAACCTTCCAAACGCCTTCCCCCCTCAGGGCCTTGCTGCAAACCCTGGCCTTTAAAAATCCAGGGAGCAGCTGGCTCATTAGAAACCCTTACCTACATGCTGAATTTCTCAGTGGTGATAACGCTCAAATTAAGACAGCCACACCGCTTAAAAATCCACTTTGGAAGGGTTCATTAGCGCTGGAACCCATTTGTTCACTTTTGGAGCTGAATATGGGGTGGCCCAGCCACTCAAAAATTTCAGTGCTAATGGCCACAAAAATGTGAGGGGAGCACCAGCTTTCCAGTGGTACCCAATTCCAGGCCCAATCTGTTTTCGTTATGTTGATTGAGGGATAAATATTGGCCCCAGGACACCGGGGATAACTCCCCTGCTCTTCTTCAAAATGGTGCCATGGGATCTTTTACGTCCATCTGAGAGAGCAGACGGGGCCTCGGTTTAATGTCTCAACCGAAAGACGGCACCTCCGACAGTGCAGTGCTCTCTCAGCACTGCCCCTCTGACAGTGCAGCGCTCCCTCAGTACTGCCCCTCCAACAGTGCGGCACTCCCTCAGTACTGCCCCTCCAACAGTGCAGCGCTCCCTCAGTACTGCCCCTCCGACAGTGCGGCGCTCCCTCAGTACTGCCCCTCCGACAGTGCAGCACTCCCTCAGTACCAACCCTCCGACAGTGCAGCGCTCCCTCAGTACCGACCCTCCGACAGCGCGGCGCTCCCTCAGTACTGTCCCTCCGACAGTGCAGCGCTCCCTCAGTACTGCCCCTCCGACAGTGCAGCGCTCCCTCAGTACCAACCCTCCGACAGCGCAGCGCTCCCTCAGTACCGACCCTCCGACAGCGCGGCGCTCCCTCAGTACTGTCCCTCCGACAGTGCAGCACTCCCTCAGTACCGCCCCTCCGACAGTGCAGCGCTCCCTCAGTACTGCCCCTCCCACAGTGCAGTGCTCCCTCAGTACTGTCCCTCCGACAGTGCAGCGCTCCCTCAGTACCACCCCTCCGACAGTGCAGCGCTCCCTCAGTACTGCCCCTCCGACAGTGCAGCGCTCCCTCAGTACCAACCCTCCGACAGTGCAGCGCTCCCTCAGTACCTACCCTCCGACAGTGCAGCGCTCCCTCAGTACTGTCCCTCCGACAGTGCAGCGCTCCCTCAGTACTGCGCTCCCTCAGTACCAACCCTCCGACAGTGCGGCGCTCCCTCAGTACCGACCCTCCGACAGTGCGGCGCTCCCTCAGTACTGCCCCTCCGACAGTGCGGCGCTCCCTCAGTACTGCCCCTCCGACAGTGCGGCGCTCCCTCAGTACCGACCCTTCGACAGTGCAGCGCTCCCTCAGTACTGCCCCTCCGACAGTGCGGCACTCCCTCAGTACTGCCCCTCCGACAGTGCGGCACTCCCTCAGTACTGCTCCTCTGACAGTGCGGCGCTCTCTCAGTACTGCACTGGAGTGTCTGTCGGAATCATGGGCTCTAGGTCTCCAGAATGGGGACTTGAACCCACAACTTCCTGACTCAGGAGCGAGAGTGCTACCCACTGTGCCACGGCGAAGACAAGTAGCAGGTTTTCTGATAGCAGCTATGGTGGTGGATTGAAGACGTCACCTGACTGTTGCAGGATGAAGCTCTTCGAACAGTAGATTCAGAAGAGCGTTTTCTGAGGTAGCCCCGAGTGTTGTTTTACACTCAATCTGCTTGTCTTCATGGTCAAAGGAAAGAACTCTCATTTTACAATCAGAGAATGATACAGCACAGAAGGAGGCCAGTTGGCCCATCATGCTGTCCAACTAGTCCCACTCTCTCTGCTCTTTCCCTATAGCTCTGTAATTTTGTTTTCCAGTTCCCTGTTGTAAGTTACTACTGAATCTGCTTCTACCTCCCTTTCAGGCAGCGCGTTCCAGATTGTAATAACCTGCTGTGTAAAAAAAGTTTCCTCAAGTTGCCTCTGGTTCATTTACCAATTACCTTAAGTCTGTGCCCTCTTGCTACCGACCCTTCTCACTCTATCAAAACTCTGCATGATTTTGAACATCAAATCTCCTCTTTTACGTAGAGAAGAAAGAAAGACTTGGATTTATATAGCGCCTTTCACGACCACCGGACGTCTCAAAGTGCTTTACATAAGAACATAAGAAATAGGAGCAGGAGTAGGCCGTACGGCTCCTCGAGCCTGCTCCGCCATTTGATACAATCATGGCTGATCCAATCATGGACTCAGGTCCACTTTCCTGCCCGCTTCCCATAACCTCTTATTCCCTTCTCGGTTAAGAAACTGGTCTATCTCTGTCTTAAATTTATTCAATGTCCCAGCTTCCACAGCTGTCTGAGGCAGCTCCACAACACTCCGAGATACGAAATTCCTCCTCATCTCAGTTTTAAATGGACGGCCCCTTATTCTAAGATTATGCCCCCTGGTTCTAGTCTCCCCCATGAACGGAAGCATCCTCTCTACATCCATCTTGTCAAGCACCCTCATAACCTTATACGTTTCGATAAGATCACCTCTCATTCTACTGAATTCCAATGAGTAGAGGCCCAACCTACTCAACTTTTCCTCATAAGTCAACCCCCTCATCCCCAGGATCAACCTAGTGAACTTTCTCTGAACTGCCTCCACAGCAAGTATATCCTTTCGTAAATATGGAAACCAAATACTGCATGCAGTATTCCAGGTGTGGCCTCACCAATAACCTGTGCAGCTGTAACAAGACTTCCCTGCTTTTATACTCCATCTCCTTTGCAATAAAGGTCAAAATTACATTGGCCTTCCTGATCACTTGCTGTACCTGCTGTACTTGTGTGTTTCATGCACAAGGACCCTCAGGTCCCGCTGTACTGCGGCACTTTGCAATCTTTCTCCATTTAAATAATAACATGCTCTTTGATTTTTTCTGCCAAAGTGCATGACCTCACACTTTCCAACATTATACTCCATCTGCCAAATCATTGCCCACTCACTTAGCCTGTCTACGTCCTCCTGCAGTCTCTTTATGTCCTCCTCATACATTGCCCTTCCTCCCATCTTTGTATTGTCAGCAAACTTGGCTACGTTACACTCAGTCCCCTCTTCCAAGTTATTAATATAGATTGTAAATAGTTGGGGTCCCAGCACTGATCCCTGCGGCACCCCACTCGTTACTGGTTGCCAACCAGAGAATGAACCATTTATCCCGACTCTCTTTTCTGTTTGTCAGCCAATCTTCTATCCATGCTAATATATTACCCCCAACCCCGTGAACTTTTATCTTGTGCAGTAACCTTTTGTGTGGCACCTTGTCAAATGCCTTCTGGAAGTCCAAATACACCACATCCACTGGTTCCCCTTTATCCACCCTGTTCGTTATATCCTCAAAGAAATCCAGCAAATTTGTCAAACATGACTTCCCCTTCATAAATCCATGCTGACTTTGCCTGACCAAATTTTGCTTTTCCAAATGTCCTGTTACTGCTTTATTAATAATGGACTCCAACATTTTCCCAACCACAGATGTTAGGCTAACTGGTCTATAGTTTCCTGCTTTTTGTCTGCCACCTTTTTTGAATAGAGGCGTTACATTTACAGTTTTCCAATCTGCTGGGACCTCCCCAGAATCCAGGGAATTTTGGTAAATTACAACTAATGCATCCACAATCCCTGCCGCTACTTCTCTGAAGACCCCAGGATGAAAGCCATCAGGTCCAGGGGATTTATCTGCCTTTAGTCCCATTATCTTACTGAGTACCACCTCCTTAGTGATTGTGATTGTGTTAAGTTCCTCCCCCCCTATAGCTCCTTGACTATCCACTATTGGAATATTGTTAGTGTCCTCTACCGTAAAAACTGATACAAAACACTTGTTTAGAGTTTCTGCAATCTCTATGTTCCCCATTACTAATTCCCCGGTCTCGTCCTCTAAGGGACCAACATTTACTTTAGCCTCTCTTTTTCTCTTTATATACCTTTAGAAAATCTTGCTATCTGTTTTTATATTTTGTGTTAGTTTACTTTTATAGTCTATCTTCCCTTTCTTAATAATTTTTTTAGTCGTTCTTTGCTGGCTTTTAAAAGCTTCCCAATCTTCTGTCCTCCAACTAGTTTTGGCCACTTTGTATGCCCTTGTTTTTAATTGGACACCATCCTATATTTCTTTAGTTAGCCATGGATGGCCTTCTTTTCTTTTGCACCCTTTCCTCCTTACTGTAATATATTTTTCTTGAGAGTTGTGAAATATCTCTTTAAATGTACACCACTGTTCATCAACCGTCTGACACTTCAATCTATTTTCCCAGTCCACTTTAGCCAACTCTGCCCTCATACCTTCATAGTCTCCTTTATTTAATCTTAGTACGCTGGTTAGAGATCCAACTTTCTCACCCTCCCTCTGAATTTGAAACTCAATCATGCTATGATCACTCATTCCAAGGGGATCCTTTACTAGGAGATTGTTTATTAATCCTGTCTCATTACACAGGACCAGATCTAGGATAGCCTGCCCCCTGGTTGGTTCCGTTACCCCCCAGGTCCCGCTGTACTGCGGCACTTTGCAATCCTTCTCCATTTAAATAATAACTTGCTCTTTGATTTTTTTTCTGCCAAAGTGTATGACCTCACACTTCCCAACATTATACTCCATCTGTCAAATTTTTGCCCACTCACTTAGCCTGTCTATGTCCTTTTGCAGATTTTGTATGTCCTCCTCACACATTGCTTTTCCTCCCATCTTTGTATCATCAGCAAACTTGGCTACGTTACACTCGGTCCCCTCTTCCAAGTCGTTAATATAGATTGTAAATAGTTGGGGTCCCAGCACTGATCCTTGCGGCACCCCACTAGTTACTGGTTGCCAACCCAAGAATGAACCATTTATCCCGACTCTCTGTTTTCTGTTAGTTAGCCAATATTCTATTCATGCTAATATATTACCCCCAACCACATGAACTTTTATCTTGTGCAGTAACCTTTTATGTGGCACCTTGTCAAATGCCTTCTGGAAGTCCAAATACACCACATCCACTGGCTCCCCTTTATCCACTCTGTTCGTTACTTCCTCAAAGAATTCCAGCAAATTTGTCAAACATGACTTCCCCTTCATAAATCCATGCTGACTCTGCCTGACCGAATTTTGCTTTTCCAAATGTCCTTCTACTGCTTCTTTAATAATGAACTCCAACATTTTCCCAACCACAGCCAATAAAGTAATTTTGGAGTGTAGTCACTGTTGTAATGTCGGAAACGCGGCAGCCAATTATTGCACAGTGAGCTCCCACAGTCAGGAATGTGATAATGACCAGGTAATCTGTTTTTTGATCTGTTGATTGAGGGATAAGTATTGGCCTAGGACACCAGGGATAACACCCCTGCTGTTCTTCGAAATCGTGTCATGGGATTGTTTACATCCACTTGAGAGAGCAGATGGGACCTCGGTTTAATGTCTCCTCCGAAAGACGGCACCTCCAATAGTGCGGCACTCCCTCAGCACTGCACTGGAGTGTCATCCTAGGTTTTTTGGTGCACAAGTCCCTGGCAATCAAGCTTGCCTTTTATATTTTATTGCCGTAACTGATTCACACTTGATAGGAGTTTATTAGGTAAAGGTATTACGGGATTATGGAACCAAGGCGGGTAGATGGATTGAGATACAGATCAGCCGTAATCTAATTGAATGGTGGAACAGGCTCGAGGGGCTGAACAGTCTCCTCCGGTTCTTAATGTTTCTACGCGCTGACCAGTAAATATTTACTTGTCAACATTAGCCTGGTGATATCAGTGAATATTCGAGGATTTAATCTGGTTCAGAAATGCCCACGCGTTCCACCGGTGATTAAAGAACTGTTATGTTGATATCAGCACTGTAACCACAGGAGATCCTGCAGCTGTAATAACAGGGTAGCTTTAACCCTTGGGGTATTGCAGAGTGCCTGCTACGTGTCAGTCAACAAGGAGCTCAGTCAACGATCAGGTTTCCAATCAGTGTATGAGGCGTGCAGAGTGCCAAAATGTCTCAATGTCTCCAGTTACCATAAGGGAACGGCCAGGTCATGTGACTGCTATGCGTGAGTGTGTGTAACGTGTGCACCTGTGAGGATGCTCACAGGTTTGTAGAGCTGTTGCCTGCGCAGAGGGGATTCCTGTACGGGCTGCTCCTGCACACTCTCCACCTTGCCATCCTCGTCTGCCGTCCGGACACGCCATGGCGTACCATCTTGCCGTCCGGAGGAGGCGGGGGTCCCCGATGGAGGGCACTCTACACGGGAGTCCTCCCACTATTTATCGGGGACTTGGCCTGGAGGGTGGTGCACAGAGCAGTCCCGTGCAATAAATTTTAAAGTCGGTTCACGGGCTCCCAGGCCGCCTGCAATTTCTGCGGTCTGGAAGAGTCCGTGTTCCACGTTTTTATAGAATGTGCGAGGTTGCAGCCCCTGTTCCATTATTTAAAGCGGCTGCTCCTCAATTTCTGGTTGCACTTCAGTCTCACACTCCTGATCTTTGGGCACCCTGTGCGGAGGGGAGCGGGTAGGTCCGAGGGCCTCCTCGTAGGCCTGCTCCTGGGCACGGCCAAGGGTGCCATCAGCCGGTCCAGGCAGTGGGCGGTCGAGGGGGCCGTTCAGCCCGACTGCCTGCCTCTCTTCCGCGGTTACATCCGGTCCAGGGTGTCCTTAGAGATGGAGCACGCGGTGTCCACCGGTACGCTCGCGGCCTTCCGCGAGAGGTGGGCGCCGGAGGGACTGGAGAGCATTGTCACCCTCGGCAACCAAATTTTAATTTGATTTTATGTTTTAAAGTTTAATTTGTTTTAATTGCCGGGTTTTAGTGTCCCCCTCCCCTTTTATAGGGGGCACTCGTAAATTATATGATTTTAATGCCCAAAAAAAATCACAAAAGGAAAAAAAAAACACCAAAAAAAACAAAAAATAAAAAAAAAGAGGGCAGTTATAAGTGTCTGGAGTGTCCCCCAGATCAGGGGGGGGGCACTTGATCTAATGTCTATTTTGTTCCCCCCCGCCAAAAGAGTTGTAGAACTGTTGGGCCTTGATAAGTGTTAGAGTGTCCCCCAGATTGGGGGGCACTTGATTTAACTGTTTATTTTGTTCTCCAATCAAAAGAGTTGTAGAGCTGTTGATCTGCATGGAGGGGTTTCCTGTACGGGCTGCTCCTGCACACTCTCCACCTTGCTATCCTCGTCTGCCGTCCGAACACGCCACGGCGCACCATCTTGCCGTCCGGAGGAGGCGGGGGTCCCTAATGGAGTGCTCTCTACGTGGGAGTCCTCCCTCTATTTATTGGGGACTTGGCCTGGAGGGTGTTGCACAGAGCAATCCCGTGCAATAAGTTTTTAAGTCAGTTCATGGACTCCCAGGCCGCCTGCAAATTCTGCAGTCTGGAGGAGTCCGTGTTCCATGTCTATGTCCAATGTGTTTCAATATTTGAGGGAGCTGCTTCTCAAATTCTAGTTGCACTTCAGTCCCACGTTCCTGATCTTTGGGCACTCGGTGCGGAGGGGAGCGGGCAGGTCGGAAGGCCTCCTCGTGGGCCTGCTCCTGGGCATAGCCAAGGTGGTCATTAACCGGTCCAGGCAACAGGCTGTCGAGGGGGTGGTTCAGCCCGACTGCCTGCCTCTCTTCCGCGGTTACATCCGAGCCAGGGTGTCCCTGACGATGGAGCACGCGGTGTCCACCGGTACGCTCGCGGCCTTCCGCAAGAGGTGGGCACCGGAGGGACTGGAGTGCATCATCACCCCCGGCAACCAAATATTAATTTGATTGTTTAAAGTTTAAAGCTTAACTTGCGGTTTTAGTGCCCCTTTAACACGGGGGCACTTGATTTATAGGTTCACAAAAATAATTGTAGAGCTGTTGCACTGTGAGTGGCTTAGCCAGTCACGTGATGTTCACAAGACTCAATAAAACCCCAGTCAGTTGGGTCTAGGTCATCCGCGATGAGGTATGCAATTGTGAGCCTAGTGGATAAAATGGCAATGTGTAGTGTGATTGTTAAACCTTTGTTAATAAACCAACCAGTTCTTAATAGCAATGTGTTGCTATGAATTCTTAAGCAAAGAACCCATGAAGCAAATACATCACAGTGTGGAAAGCAGGAGTGGCTGGGTGGTTGAGCTGGGTATCTTTCTATCTACCAATGTGCAACTGTGGTACATTAGGAGCAGGATTGGGTCATTCAGCCCCTCGAGCCTGCTCCGCCATGCAATGAGATCCTGGCTGATCTGTACCTCAACTCCATTTACCTGCCTTTGCTCCATATCCCTTGATGCCCCTCACCAAACAAAATTTAGCAATCTCAGTCTTGAAAGCTCCAATTGTCTCCCAGTATCCACAGCCTTTTGAGGGGAGAGAATTCCAGATTTCCACGACCCTTTGTGTGACAATATGCTTTCTTGCGTTACAATAGTGACCACACTCGAAAAGGAGTGCCGCAGGGATCAGTGCTGGGACCCCAACTATTTACAATCTATATTAACGACTTGGAAGAAGGGACCGAGTGTAACGTAGCCAAGTTTGCTGACAGTACAAAGATGGGAGGAGAAGCAATGTGTGAGGAGGACACAAAAAATCTACAAAAGGACATAGACAGGCTAAGTGAGTGAACAAAAATTTGGCAGATGGAGTATAATGTTGGGAAGTGTAAGGTGATGCATTTTGGCAGAAAAAAAATCAAAGAGCAAGTTATTATTTAAATGGAGAAAGATTGCAAAGTGCCGCAGTACAGCGGGACCTGGGGTTCCTTGTGCATGAAACACAAAAGCATAGTATGCAGGTACAGCAAGTGATCAGGAAGGCCAATGGTATCTTGGCCTTTATTGCAAAGGGGATGGAGTATAATAGCAGAGAAGTCTTGTTACGGCTGTACAGGGCATTGGTGAGGCCACATCTGGAATACTGCATGCAGTTTTGGTTTCCATATTTATGAAAGGATATACTTGCTTTGGAGGCAGTTCAGAGAAGGTTCACTAGGTTGATTCTGGGGATGAGGGGGTTGACTTATGAGGAAAGGTTGAGTAGGTTGGGCCTCTACTCATTGGAATTCAGAAGAATGAGAGGTGATCTTATCGAAACGTATAAGATTATGAGGGGGCTTGACAAGGTGGATGCAGAGAGGATGTTTCCACTGATGGGGAAGACTAGAACTAGAGGGCACGATCTTAGACTAAGGGGCCGCCCATTTAAAACTGAGATGAGAAGAAATTTCTTCTCTCAGAGGGTTGTAAATCTGTGGAATTCACTGCCTCAGAAAGCTGTGGAAACTGGGATAGTGAATAAATTTAAGACAGAAATAGACAGTTTCTTAAATGATAAGTGGATAAAGGATTATGGGGAGTGGGCGGGGAAGTGGAGCTGAGTCCATGATCAGATCAGCCATGATCTTATTGAATGGCGGAGCAGGCCTATGGCCTACTCCTGTTCCTATTTCTTATGTTCTTATGTTCTTATATTATCTACTCTATCGAATCCTTTCAACATTTTAAACACCTCGATTAGATCACCTCCTCGACCTCCTGTACTCAAGGGAATGCAAGCCTAGTCTACGCAGTCCATCCTCATAACTTAACCCTCTCCACCCCGGTATCAACCTGGTCAATCTGCACTGCTCCCCCTGTAAGGCCTCCCTGAGGGGTGGGGCCTAGAAATGGACGCAGTGCTCCAGATGGGGTCTGACCGAGACTCTGTACAACTCAATTATAAGGCCCACCCCTTTGTAACCCAGACAACCACAACAACTTGTATTTATATAGCATCCTTAACGTTGTGAAACCTCCCAAGGCGCTTCACAGGAGTGGTATGAGATAACAAATTTGTAAAAATAAGTAGAAATTACTGTTATGTATTGATGTGTGTATCGTAGTCCTGCGTCCTGGTGGGGGTGGGGTTTCCCACCACAGCGCCCTCTGTGGTGTAGCATTGTGCTTACATTACATTTAAGGTACCAGGACGATACACACATCAATACATAACATCACAATTACGGCAGGTGACCAAAAGCTTGGTCAAAGAGGTATGTTTTAAGGAGCGTCTTGAAGGAGGAAAGAGAGGTGGAGAGGTTTAGGGAGGGAGTTCCAGAGCTTGGGGCCCAGGCAACAGAAGGCACGGCCACCGATGGTTGAGCGATTATAATCAGGGATGCTCAAGAGGGCAGAATTAGAGCGGCGCAGACATCTCGGCGGGGGGGGGGGGGGTTGTGGGGCTGGAGGAGATTACAGAGATAGTGAGGGGCAAGGCCATGGAGGAATTTGAAACAAGGATGAGAATTTTGAAATCAAGGCGTTGCTTAACCGGCAGCCAATGTAGGTCAGCGAGCACGGGTGATGTGTGAGTGAGACTTGGTGCGAGTTAGGACACGGGCAGCTGAGTTTTGGATTACCTCTAGTTTACGTAGGGTAGAATGTGGGAGGCCAGCCAGGAGTGCGGTGGAATAGTCAAGTCTAGAGGTAACAAAGGTCCCTTGAGATATATGTTGAAAGCTTCTCATTTCATTGTGGGAATGTAGGAACATCCTAACTTTGTTCAATGTGTTCCTGTGCACCTACATTTAATTGATCTGCGCTGAAGAATTCTTCATGAAGGATAAGGATTTTCAGTGACTGTGTGGAGACTCTCTAGTGAGATGCTTCCTCAGATTGGGGACTTTCTAACTTGTGTTGGTTTCCTGAGTGTTACAACCAGTCTACAGTTCCCTTGCTTTGCGAGTCTTGTGCCTGGCATACGAACTACGTGGCCTGCCCAGCGGAGCTGATCAAGTGTGGTCAGTGTTTCAAAGCTGGGGAGCTTGGTCTGGACGAGGACGCTAACATTTGTGCGTCTGTCCTCCCAGAGGATTTGCAGAATCTTGCGGAGAACTCGGAACTCGTCCACGGCAAACGAGCCAAAGGTGGGCAGAGGAAACATTACAAGGACACCCTCGAAGCCTCCCTGATAAAGTGCAACATTCCCACTGACACCTGGGAGTCCCTGGCCAAAGACCGTCCTAAGTGGAGGAAGTGCATCTGGGAGGGCGCTGAGTACCTCGAGTCTCATCGCCGAGAGCATGCAGAAAGAGCATGCAGCAAACCAGTCCCACCCACCCTTTCCCTCAATGACTGTCTGTCCCACCTGTGACTGAGACTGTGGTTCCCGTATTGGACTGTTCAGCCACCTAAGAACTCATGCTAAGAGTGGAAGCAAGTCTTCCTCGATCCCGAGGGACTGCCTATGATGATGGTGACAGTTCCCTGCCCCCAACCTACGTAGGAAAATGTGAGGTTATCCACTTTGGTAGGAAGAATAAAACAGCAAATTATTAGTTAAATGGAGAGAGACTACAAAATGCTGCGGTACAGAGGGATCTGGGGGTCCTTGTAAATGAAACACAAAAAGTTAGTATGCAGGTACAGCAAGCAATCAGGAAGGCAAATGGAATGTTAGCCTTTATTGCAAGGGGGATAGAGTATAAAAGCAGAGAAGTCCTGTTACAACTATACAGGGTATTGGTGAGACCACACCTGGAGTACTGCGTACAGTTTTGGTCTCCTTATTTAAGTAGGGATATACTTACATTGGAGGTAGTTCAGAGAAGGTTCACGAGGTTGATTCCTGAGATGAAGGGGTTTGTCTTATAAAGAAAGATTGTGCAGTTTGGGCCTATACTCATTGGAGTTTAGAAGAATGAGAGGTGATCTTATTGAAATATATAAGGTTGACAGGGTAGATGCAGAGAGGATGTTTCCCCTTGTGGGGCAATCTAAAACTAGGGGGTATAGTTTCAGAATAAATGGGCGCCCATTTAAAACAGAGATGAGGAGGAATTTCTTCTCTCAGAGAGTTGTAAATCTGTGGAATTCTGTACCCCAGAGAGCTGTGGAGGCTGGGTCAAGGAATATATTTAAGGTGAGGATAGAATTTTGAATGATAAGGGAGTCAAGGGTTATGGGGAGCGGGTAGGGAAGTGGAGTTGAGGTAGAAGATCAGCCATAATCTTCGTGAATGGCGGAGCAGGCTCGAGGGGCCAAATGGCCGGCTCCTGCCCCTATTTCTTATGTTCTTATGCGCATACTCGAGCTTCTATTGTAGTCTCCACTGTGGCTCAGTGGGTAGCACTCTTGCCTTTGAGTCAGAAGGTTGTGGGTTCAAGTCCCACTCCAGGGACTTGAACACATAAATCTAAGCTGACACTCCAGTGCAGCGCTGAGGGAGCGCAGCACTGTCAGAGGTGCCATTTTTTGGATGAGATGTTAAACCGAGATCACTGTCTGCTCTCTCAAGTGAATGTAAAAGATCCTATGGCATTATTTCAATAGAAGAGCAGGGGGGTTATTCCTGGGGACAATATTTATTGCTCAATCAACATCACAAAAACTGATTATCTGGTCATTATCACATTGCTGTTTGTGGGAGCTTGCTGTGCGCAAATTGGCTGCCGCGTTTCCCACAATGCAACAGTGACTGCACTCCAAAAGTATTTCATTGGCTGAAAAGTGCTTTTAGACGTCCGGTGGTTATGAAAGTCGCTACAGAAATGCTACTTTTAATGAATGGACGTTAGAAGTGTTATGGAGGATGTTCTCCACTCTTGCAATTGTACAATGTGGAACATTCAGTGCAGAATATCAACTGGATTGATTCCTCACTCATCTGCCCTATCACTTGCCACCGCAGGCAGCACAAAGACAGGTCCGTTTGCCTCGGTGTGGAGCTGGTTTGGTACAAGTGCTGGAGGTAGACAGGCACCATCGGAGGGAGATAATGTCCATCATCTCTCTTTGGCTTGCTAACTCTGGTTGGGCATATTCATGGGGTTATTGCAATATGACCCTCCCGCCACCAACCACCTCGCTCCCGCCATTGACCGGGTTACCAACTCTGATTGGACAGAGTCCTCGATCACATGACCCCTTGTCTACAATCGCCCCACCCCCCACACTCCCGCCATTGGTCATCCAACACATCCATCATCATCACACGGCCAATCGGAAAGCTCCTTTACCCGATTGCGTGCTTTTTGACTGTCAGTCAAACTTTTTCTCGTGTCTCGAATATTTTTTTCTAACTAATAAATAAAAGATGATTCAAAGAAAATTTAAAAAATATATATTTTTTAATGCCCCTAATAACGTTTCTCCCGGGCTGCTGGAAGCAGTGTCAAAGGAGATTCATCTTTAATTCCTGGTGATTCTAGGACATTCCTGGAAAGCTAGCAAGTAAGATGTCAGCTGTGGCTCACTGGGCAGCACACTTACTTCTACGTCAGAAGGTTGTGGGTTCAAGTCCCACTCCAGGGACTTGAGCATAAAAATCTATGCTGACACTCCAAGGGAGTGCTGCACTGTTGGAGGTGCTGTCTTTCAGATTTGATGTTAAACTGAGGCTCCATCTGCTCTCTCAGGTGGATGTAAAAGATCCTATGGCACTATTTTGAAGAAAGCAGGGGAGTTATTTGTGGGGCCAATATTTATCTTTCAATCAACATAACAAAAATAGATTATCTGATCATTATTACATTGCTGTTTATGGGAGCTTGCTGTGTGTAAATTGGTTGCCGTGTTTCCTACATTACAACAGTGATTCACTTCAAAACTACTACATTAGCTATAAAGCGCTTTGAGGCGTCCTGAGGTGGTGAAAGGCGCTACAGAAATGCAAATCTTTCTTATCTTTAACCCTTCTCTCTCTCTGCGCTGGATTAGAGATTAGGTCCAGAAGGGACAATTGTGCATTAGTGCCTGTTGATCTTGGCTGTATTTAGTAACACCACAAGTCCCAGCCAGAATAAGATGATTGGGTAATTCTCCCATCAATCATGCCTGGAGACCCACTGCTGTCAGTGACTGGGATTGATTTTTTGCACATCATTTGTATTGTGTAACTATCCCCCAATCACTGCATTTTGCTGGAGAAATAATCCTGCTTTTATCGGGAGAGTTTGCTGTAATTTCGGTCATGAGTTACGCTTGCTGTAGTTCGTAGAGACTCTTTTTAAATAGATTCTGCAGACGGCTTGCTGAATAAATAGACTCTGTTTACTGAATAAATAGACTCTGTTTACTAATTGTTGAGTAAATAGACTCTGTTTGCGAATTAATTGATTCTGTTTGCTGAATAATAAACTCTGTTTGTGAATAAAAACTCTACTCTGTAAAATAGACTGTTTGCCATAAGTCCCGTCCCGTCCCGCCCCCAACTGACACAGTGGTGTCAATAGCAGAGGGGTCAAGATCTAAGGGGCATCGATTTAAATTAATTGGTAGGTTGTTTAGAGGGGAATTGAGGGGGAATTTCTTCACCCAGAGTGTGATGAGGGTCTGGAACTCACTGCCTCATCGCATTTAAAAAGTACTTGGATGTGCACTTGAAGAGCCGTAACCTACAGGGCTACGGACCAAGAGCTGGAGAGTGGGATTAGGCTGGCTAGCTCTTTGTTGCCCGGCGTGGACACGATGGGACAAATGGCCTCCTTCCTTGCTGTAAATTTCTATGACTCTATGAATAGACATTCTGGTTGAGCTTACCAATTGTGGGGTGTCGATGGAGACTTGGACTGCAGCTGTCAATCCCTCTTTCAGCATACAGGTAAACTCATAAAATTCATGATCTCGGTCAATCTCAAACAGACCCAATAGTTTCCACTTCTGTCTGGCTCGCCACAGAAACTTCCTCTTAGCGGCTGACCTCTGATTCATGCTGGCGTCTTGGCTTGCTGTCTATAAAAACATACAAACTGTATCAGTGCCATAAAACCCTCTTAATTATTCATCTAATTGGGTCCCAGGGAGGACTTGATAAATTACTGCAAGGCTGTTGTACAGGAAAGAGCAAGTACTGGTGATGTTAAGCTGGCTACAAGGCACAGGAACTGGACTAACAATCTCATCATTACTCCTGCAGTGTCTACAGAGCTATATTCGACAGCACCTCCCAAACCCGTGACCTCGACCACCTGGATGGACAAGGGCAGCAGGCGCATGGGAACACCACCACCTCCACGTTCCCCTCCAAGTCACACACCACCCTGACTTGGTCGTTCCTTCATCGTCGCTGGGTCAAAATCCTGGAACTCCCTCCCTAACAGCACTGTGGGAGTACCTTCACCACACGGACTGCAGCGGTTCAAGAAGGCGGCTCATCACCACCTTCTCAAGGGCACCGAGTGATGGGCAATAAATGCAATGCTGGAGGTTTCATCACATGACCAACTGCCCCGCTCTCCCCTTCCCCACACTCACACTATTGCTCACAAGACATAAGAACATAAGAATTAGGAACAGGAGTAGGCCATCTAGCCCCTCGAGCCTGCTCCGCCATTCAACAAGATCATGGCTGATCTGGCCGTGGACTCAGCTCCACTTACCCGCCCGCTCCCCGTAACCCTTAATTCCCTTATTGGTTAAAAATCTATCTATCTGTGACTTGAATACATTCAATGAGCTAGCCTCAACTGCTTCCTTGGGCAGAAAATTCCACAGATTCACAACCCTCTGGGAGAAGAAATTCCTTCTCAACTCGGTTTTAAATTGGCTCCCCCGTATTTTGAGGCTGTGCCCCCTAGTTCTAGTCTCCCCGACCAGTGGAAACAACCTCTCTGCCTCTATCTTGTCTATCCCTTTCATTATTTTAAATGTTTCTATAAGATCACCCCTCATCCTTCTGAACTCCAACGAGTAAAGACCCAGTCTACTCAATCTATCATCATAAGGTAACCCCCTCATCTCCGGAATCAGCCGAGTGAATCGTCTCTGTACCCCCTCCAAAGCTAGTATATCCTTCCTTAAGTAAGGTGACCAAAACTGCACGCAGTACTCCAGGTGCGGCCTCACTAATACTCTATACAGTCCATCCTTGTGGCGCTCCGCCTTCCCACAGCCATGTGCAAAGCATAAAGTCTCTTCATTACCCGAATGGGTGACCCTTGACTGTCGGTCCAACAGCCCCTTCCCCCCAACTCCCCCCCACCCCCCCACAAATATTTTTATAACTAACAAGCAGAAGTGGTCACTGAAAGTGAAAGTCACACACAATTGTTTTTAACATCTCTATGGTTGATCTCCTGGGAGTTGCTCGGGGCAGCGTTCTGGAGAGTAATCATCGATTCCCGGAGACTCCTGGGCTGGGCCAGAGTTTTCTTTAAACTGTGCTCCGGAGGTCCCATGCAACTGGTGAGCCGGCTCCTAGATGGAAAATCTGCGCACGCAACCCGTTAAAGGGGCAACGCGGCCCAACAAAAAATGAGAGGGAACATTGTCCAGGTAATCCTGCACAGTGGGTAACCCGAAGATAGCTGCTGTCGGAAAAGCAATGGCAAATCTGATGTTTTTACATAGTATTATGTCTGTAATGTACTTGTAAATGACTCCACGAGGCAATGTGTTGTACTCAAACTGTAGTGATCTTGGTCCTTTATTCGTAACTCCAGAGTGAGGCAGCCGCATGGTGGCTCCCCTTTTATACAGCCCCTGCCACCAGGGCAGGAAACCCCGGTCTCCACCAGTTGCACCCTCTAGGGGTGCCAGCATGTATATACACAGTGTAAACCTTATTGATAATGCATCAGGTAAACAAGTCTCCATCTTATGCAACTATACAATGACTACACAAAGAGTATATCTATAGTCTGCATATATGGCACAGAAACAGGCCATTCGGCCCAACCAGTCCATGCTGACTCCACTCGAGCCTGCTCCCGTCTTTCCTCATCCACATAACCCTCTATTCCCATCTCCCTCATGTGCTTATTCAGCCTCCCCTTAAATGCATCTATCATCATCATCATAGGCAGTCCCTCGGATGCGAGGAAGACTTGCTTCCACTCTTAAAATGAGTCCTTAGGTGGCTGAACAGTCCAATACGGGAACCACAGTCCCTGTCAGGTGGGACAGATAGTCGTTGAGGGAAAGGGTGGGTGGGACTGGTTTGCCGCACGCTCCTTCCGCTGCCTGCCCTTGATTTCTGCATGCTCTCGGCGATGAAACTCGAGGTGCTCAGCGCCCTCCCGGATGCACTTCCTCCACTTAGGGCGGTCTATGGCCAGGCGTCTATACTTTTTGCTTCAACCACTCCCTGCGGTAGGGATTTCCGCAGTCTCACCACTCTCTGGGTAAAGAAGTTTCCCCTGAATTCCCTATTGGATTTCCCGGTGACCATCTTATATTGATGGCCTCGAGCCATGCTGTTCCCCACAAGTGGAAACATAATGTCAGGTTAATTCGGGTCAGTGAAAGGGCCTTTCACTACTTTCTTGGCTTTCAGAAGGCAAGACATGCGAAGACTGAACATATTAGCGTGGAACACAGTAACACTCAGGACGACAAATGCAGCTGTTAACTAGAAATCAGGGCCAGAAGGCTGACAATAAATGAAGCAGAACGATTTCAGATGCCAGGCCCATGGAGGAGGTATAGCCAGAGCACCACAGAGGAAGGATAACTATTTTGATGTAGCTGCTTATCAACAACAACTTGATTTTATATAGCGCCTTTAACATAGTAAAACGTCCCAAGGCGCTTCACAGGAACGATTATCCAACAAAATTTTGGCACCGAGCCAAAGAGGGTGACCTTATGACAAGTGACCAAAAGCTTGGTCAAAGAGGCTGGTTTTAAGGAGCGTCTTAAAGGAGGAGAGAGAGAGGGTGGAGAGGCGGAGAGGTTTAGGGAGGGAGTTCTGGAGTTTAGGGCAAGGACGGTTGAATGCACGGCCGCCGATGGTGGAACAAAGGGAGCGGAGGACAGAATTTGGAGGGTTCTCGGACGGTTGTAGGCCTGGAGGGGGTTACAGAGATCCGGAGGGGGCGAGGACATGGAGGGATTTGAACACAAGGATAAGAATTTTAAATTCTAGGCATTCCTGGACTGGCAGCCAATGTAGGTCAGTGAGCACAGGATATGATGGGTGAACGGGACTCGGAGCGAGTTAGGACACGGGCAAAGATGTTGTATTCCCTTATGTTAATAGCTTCTAAAATTCTGCTGGGGTTCTACCCAGCCCTCTGCCCTCTACAAGGCACAAGTCAGGAGTGTGATGGGATACTCTCCACTTGCCTGGATGAGTGCAGCTCCAACAACACTCAAGAAGCTCGACACCATCCAGGACAAAGCAGCCCGCTTGATTGGCCCCCCATCCACCATGTTCAACATTCACTCCCTCCACCACCGGCGCACCGTGGCTGCAGTGTGCACCATCCACAAGATGCACTGCAGCTACTCGCCAAGGCTTCTTCGGCAGCACCTCCCAAACCCACGACCTCTACCATCTAGAAGGACAAGGACAGCAGATGCATGGGAACACCACTTACCGTCCTGACTTGGAAATAGATCACCGTTCATTGCCGCTGGGTTGAATGGATGATAGGTTGAGAGGGTGAGGTGAAATAAGGTGGGAGGAGACTGGTGTGGAGCATAAACACCGGCATGGACCAGTTGGGCCAAAGGGCCATTTTCTGTGCTATAAAATTCTATGTAATTCTATGTAAGATCCTGGCAATAACAGCGCTGTGGGATGAGGAGCACCCTCACCACACGGACTGTCGGATGGGCAATAAATGCGGGCCTTACCAGTGACGCATGTATCTCGAGAATTTTTTTTTAAAATTTCAGCGAGAGACCAGAACGGCCCTCAGGTGAATACCACGAACTGAAGATGGCCACTTATACCCATTCCCCTTCCCATCGAGTCCGTGGGGATTCTGCCAGGACTACGCTGGGAGAGTCGCCGATTCCCCCGCTGAATTGCAGGGCCAAGTTGTTTAGCGTGGAGCGAACAAACATGCACGTCACTCATTATTGCGCTGTATAAACTGAGAACTTTGCCAAGCAATGGGCTGCAATCTTTGCTGAATATTGAACCCGGCTAATGCTGTCATTCTGGAAGTACGCTGTGTCATATTAAATTGAAACCAGCGAACACTGGGCTGTTGTATATCTGAAAGCAAGTTATTGTTCTGTTTGTGATGCATTATCTTTTCCCGTACAGAATTGAAATAAAGTTGCGCTTAGAAATATATCTTCTTGTGTTCCTCTCAGTCCTACAACCAAAGTTCTAATGCTTGCCTTCTGATACCGGAGGTGTAGTCGATCTTTTTAGTGTCAGCCGTGGCTCAGTGGGCAGCACTCTTGCCCCTGAGTCAGAAGGTTGTGGGTTCAAGTCCCACTCCAGGGACTTGAGCACATAAATCTAAACTGAGGGAGCGCTGAACTGTCGGAGGTGCCGTCTTTCGGATGAAATGTTAAACCGAGGCCCCGTCTGCCTTGCCGGGTGGATGTAAAAGATCCCGTGGCACTATTTTGAAGAAGAGCAGGGGAGTTATCCCAGGTGTCCTGGGGCCAATATTTATCCCTCAGTCAACATAATTAAAAACTAGATTATCTGGACATTATCACATCGCTGTTTGTGGGAGCTTGCTGTGCACACGTTGACTGCCGCATTTCCCACATTACAACAGTGACTGCACTCCAAAAGTATTTCATTGGGTGTAAAGCGCTTTGGGACATCCTGAGATTGTGAAAGGCGCTATATAAATGCATGTCTTTCTTTCATTTGAGTTCATTTTTGTAGGAAAGCTCAAGATACAAATTGGGTGTCAAACCCTAGATAAATATGCACACTGGTCCATTTTTGCTTTAGTAACAAGGTTGAGAATTAGAAGAAGTATTCAATTCCCGGCACCGCATTTTAGGAAGGACGTGAAAGCTTTGGGGAGGGTGCAGAAGAGATTTACTAGAATAGTTCCTGGGATGAGGGATTACAGTTATCTGGATAGACTGGAGAAGCTGGGGTTGTTGTCCTTTGGAGCAGAGAAGGCTAAGAGGAGATTTGATTGAGGTGTTCAAAATCATGATGATTTTAGATAGAGTAAATAAAGAGAAGCTATTTCCACTGGCTGAAGGGTTGATAACCAGAGGGCTCAGATTTAAGATGATTGGCAAACAAACTAGAGGCAACACGAGGGGAAACTTTTTTACGCAGCGAGTGTTTAGGATTTGGAATGCACTGCCTGATAGGGTGGTGGATACAGTTTCAATAGTAGCCTTCAAAAGGGACTTGGGTAAATACTTCAAGGAGAAAAAATGGCAGGGTAATGGGGAAAGAGCGAGGGGAGTGGGACTAACTGGATGGCTCTTCGAAAGAGCCGGTGCGGACTGGATGGGCCGAATGGCCTCTTTCTGTTCTGTACTATTCTATGATTCTATAAGCAGTGTAGATAGTTGTAGGGCTGGAGGAGGTCACAGTGATAGGGAGATCGAGGCCAAGGAGGGATTTTGAACACGAGGATGAGGATTTTTAAATCAAGGCATTTTGTGGACCGGCATTGCTGCTCTCCTCCAATTCCAGCCTCTTGCACATCCCAGACTATCTGCACCCCACAATCAGCGGCCTTGGGTCCTCAAGCTCTGGAACTCCCTCCCTAAGCCTCTCCGCGTCTCTCTCCTTCTTTACGACGTTCTTTAAAACCTACCTCTTTGACCAAGCATTTCCTGTCCAAATATCTCTTTGTGTGGCTAATTGTCAATATTGTTGTTTGACAATCACTCCTGCGAAACACCTTGGGGCGGTTTGCTACATTAAAGGCGTTATATAAATACAAGTTGTTGTTGTTGGTCCTGGGCCTAGTCAATTAGAACCACGACAGTATGTTGTCCCAGCAGCAGCGTCTGAAATCAGGGCCACTTTCAACCCTCAATTTATAGAAGTTTTGTGATGCGTTCACATGCAGGTCTCTGTGTCACAGTTAAAAAGTATTTAAAACAAAAATAGGAGAAAGTCAATTCATTCCTGGTCACTTTGCTGCATCTTTGGGGAATAGCCATGAAGTAAGAGAATGCACACTGAGAAGTGTAGAGGAACAGAGGAACCTTGGAGTGCAGGTCCACAGATCCTTGAAGGTAGCAGGCCAGGTAGATAAGGTGGTTAAGAAAGCTTACAGGATACTTGCCTTTATTAGCAGAGGCATAGAATACAAGAGCAGGGAGGTTATGTTTGAACTGTATAAAACACTAGTTGTGCCACAGCTAAAGTACTGCGTGCAGTTCTTGACACCACATTACAGGAAAGATGTGATTGCACTAGAGAAGGTACACAGGAGATTTACGAGGATGTTGCCAGGACCTGTCATGTATGTATGCCCGGGTTTACTAGCCACCAGGTGGCGCCACTGTCAGAGGTCATTGGGCTGTGCGCACATGTGTGCAGCCCAGGTATAAAAGGCCAGCCATCTTGTAATGTAATCACTTTGGGCCCTGATAAAGTAGAGCCAGGTTTGTACCTGTTCGGAGTTTACAGTATTCAGTCTTTTGAGTTATCGCACACACAACATTTGGCGACGGGGTAACAAGAACCTTCACATGCAAAAATGGGCACAATTGGAATTCTGGAGCGATTCGTAGAGGGAGAAGATTGGACAGACTTTGTAGCCCGCTTGAACCAACACTCCGTGGCCAACAAAATGGAGACAGTGGCAGACGCAGTTCGCTGCCGGGCGGTCCTCCTCACAGTTTGCGGTCCGGAAATCTATGGACTCATAAAGAATCTCTTCTCGCCCTTAAGTCCAACGGACAAGGATTATGAAACATTGTGTGCTCTGGTAGGTGACCATCTCAAACCAGATGAAGGCATCATCGTTTCAAGATATCGATTCTATACGCACGTTCGTTCTGAGGGCCAGGATGTATCGGACTTCGTTGCCGACCGAAGACGTCTAGCTGGACCGTGTAAGTTCGAAACTGCGTTGGCAGACAATCTGCGGGACTTCTTTGTAACTGGCATCAACCACGAGGTGATCCTGTGTAAGCTACTGGTGACGGAGAGGCTGGATTTGAACAAGGCCATCACGATTGCCCAATCATGCATGACGATGGACAAAAGCTTAAAGCAGATATCATTGAAAAATCGGAACTCGACAAGTACTGTAAACAAGATAGTATCATCGTTTGGCAGAGCTGCACGTGGCAGGGCCGACCCGACTGCGTACGCGAAACCTGTGGCTGCTCAAAGTCCGCCAACGGGAATGACTCCGATATCACCGTGTTGGCGTTGTGGGGGAAATCATCGGCATCATCAGTGTCGGTTTAAACAGTATATTTGTAAAGGCTGTTCGGGAGTGGGGCATCTCCAGCGCATGTGTCCGCAACTGAGCAAGCGTGCTGCGACACACCACGTGGAGGATGATGACCAGTCTAGCGTGGATCCGGATATGCAATCCGAGATACCAGAGGAGGAAGTGTATGGACTGTATTCGTTCCTAACAAAGAGCCAACTGATGATTAATGTAAAACTTAATGGTGTGCCGGTATCGATGGAATTGGACACGGGTGCGAGTCAATCAATAATGAGCCATTTGACAGGCTGTGGGATACTAAGGCTGTGAGGCCTAAGCTGAGTCCAGTCAATGCCAAGTTGCATACGTACACTAAAGAACTCATAACGGTGATTGGCAGTGCAGTAATCAAGATGTCTATGATGGTGTGGTTCATGATTTACCGTTATGGATTGTTCCAGGCAATGGTCCAACGCTATTCAGCAGCAACTGGTTAGAAAAAATCAAATGGAACTGGAACGAGATCAAAGCATTGTCGTCAGAGGAGAATACTCCATATGCTCAAGCGCTGAGCAAGTTCCCCTCGCTGTTTGAACCAGGCATTGGCAATTTCACGGGAGCCAAGGTGCAGATCCACAGGGACTCGGATGCAAGACTCGGCCATCATAAAGCTCAGGCAGTTCCGTATCTGATGAGGGAGAAGGTCGAAATCAAACTGGACAGACTCCAGCGTGAAGGGATCATATCACCGGTCAAATTTAGCGAATGGGCCAGCCCCATTGTTCCCGTGTTGAAAAGTGATGGCACTGTCAGGATTTGTGGAGACTACAAGGTTATGATCAACCGAGTTTCGAGACAGGATCAATACCCGTTACCAAAGGCTGATGACCTGTTTGCAACGCTAGCCGGGGGGGAAATCATTCACAAAACTGGATCTGACGTCGGCCTACATGACACAGGAGCTGGTCGAGACGTCGAAGAAACTTACGTGCATCAACACTCATAAAGGACTGTTTATCTACAACAGGTGCCCTTTTGGAATTCGCTCGGCTGCAGCCATATTTCAGAGGAACATGGAGAGTCTACTGAAGTCCATCTCCAGAACCGTCGTGTTCCAAGATGACATACTGGTCACAGGTCGTGACTCCGCCGAACATCTGAACAACCTGGAAGAGGTTCTACATCGTCTGGACAAAGTGGGACTCGGATTGAAACGCTCAAATTGCGTCTTCATGGCACCGGAAGTCGAATTCCTGGGGAGGAAAATTGCTGCTGACGGTATCAGGCCGACAGACTCGAAAACCAAGGCCATCAAAAACATACCCAAGCCTCAGAACGTGACGGAGCTGCGTTCGTTCCATGGTCTACTCAACTACTTCGGTAATTTCTTCCCTAGATTGAGCACTTTATTAGAGCCACTGCACATGCTGCTAAGAAAAGGCGACAACTGGGTTTGGGGTGCGTCTCAAGATAGAGCTTTTGAGAAAGCTACTAATCTGCTTTGCTCTAACAAGCTGCTGGTACATTATGATCCGTGTAAGCGTCTAGTATTGGCCTGTGATGTTTCGTCATATGGAGTTGGTTGCGTGCTCCAACAAGCTAATGAGTCGGGCAAATTACAACCTTTTGCATATGCTTCAAAAAGTTTGTCAAAGGCGGAAAGAGCCTACAGCATGGTAGAAAAAGAAGCACTAGCCTGTGTGTATGGGGTTAAAAAGATGCATCAGTACCTGTTTGGTCTCATTTGAACTGGAAACAGATCACAAGCCACTCATTTCATTGTTTTCGGAAAACAAAGGTATCAACACCAATGCATCATCCTGCATCCAGAGGTGGACGCTGACATTATCTGCCTATGATTATGTCATTCGCCAAAGACCTGGCACTGAGAATTGTGCCGATGCATTGAGCCGTCTGCCGTTGCCCACACCGGAGGTGGAAACGCCACAACCGGCAGACCTACTGTTAGTCATGGATGCTTTTGAAAGTGAAGGAACCCCTGTCACGGCCCAACAAGTTAAGACCTGGATCAGCCAGGACCCAATATTATCGGTTGTGAAACGTTGTATCCTTAGTGGTGATTGGTCTGCCATACCCAAGCAAATGTGTGAGGAGACCAAGCCTTACATCAAGACAAACTATCCATTCAATCAGATTGTATACTGTGGAGTAATCATGTCGTTATGCCCAAGAAAGGCAGAGAGAAATTTGTACATGATCTACATAGCACGAATCCTGGGTATTGTCATGATGAAAGCCATTGCCAGGTCTCATGTATGGTGGCATGGAATTGACACTGATCTGGAATCGTGTGTGCATCAGTGCAACACTTGCATGCAGTTTAGTAAAGCACCAGCGGAATCGCCGTTGAGTCTGTGGTCGTGGCCAACTAAACCATGGTCCAGGATCCACATCGACTTTGCAGGTCCCTTCCTGGGAAAGATGTTCTGAGTTGTGGTGGATGCTTATTCCAAGTGGATAGAGTGTACAATCATGTCATCCAGCACATCCACAGATTCCATTGAGAGCCTTTGTGTCATGTTTGCTATGCATGGTCTGCCTGACATCGTTGTAAGCGACAACGGATCTTACTTCACCAGTATGGAGTTTCAAGAGTTCATGAAATTCAATGGTATCAAACATGTATGTACATGCTGTTTGTAGCCACCAGATGGTGCCACTGTTGAAGGCACATGAGCAGCACGCACATGGTTCTGCTCTGGTATAAAAGGCTAGCCATTTTGTGAGTCAGGCACTTTGGGCCCTAATAAAGCAGAGCCAAGGGTGTACCTTGTTTAGTTAAACATTACTCAGTTTGTCCCTTTAATGCATACATAACAGTATCAAACATGTGAGGTCAGCACCATTCAAACCCGCATCCAATGGTCAAGCAGAGCGTGCGGTCCAAACCATCAAGCAGAGTATGAAACGTGTAACTCAAGGTTCACTGCAAACTCGCTTGTCATGCATATTGCTTAGTTACAGGACAAGACCCCATACGCTTACCGGGGTCTCCCCTGCTGAACTATTGATGGAGATATCTCAAGACCAGGCTCTCTCTTGCCCACCCTGACTTGAATAATCGTGTCGAATACAGACGTCAAAGTCAGTGACGCCCACATCCTAAGAGTGAGTAAAATGTCTTTAAAAAGATGAACAGCAGTTTTTGTGATTGTTTCAAATCATGATTTGATGGGAGTAGCTTGAAAAGGAAAAGTCCATCTTGTCCCAGTGTGAGGTCCAAATTGTTTCGAAGCAAATTTTTTGTTCCTGTTAGTTGGAGACCTCACGGATCTCAGATCCTGTACCACTGGATTTTCCTTCCTTCCCATCACCACGAGGGGATCGTGGTTTGACCAGACTTGTGTTAAACATTTTTTTTAAAAAGTGGTCTTGCAGACTGTGGTCCCAGTCTCAGGATAAGGGGCCGGCCTTAGGACTGAGATGAGGAGGAACTTCTTCACTCAGAGAGTGGTGAATCTTTGGAATTCTCTACCCAAGAGGGCTGTGGATGCTCAAGGGCCAAAATTTCCCCTTTCCCGAAGACTTCTAAAATCCGGGGATCGGCAGCTATGCTGCGAGGGCAATGGCCGCTGAACTTCCGCTCCTGCGGTATCGCGGCGGTGACCCGCTCCCCTCCCCCCCCCCCCCCCCATCGCTGCCAATCCGTGCTAAGTGTGTCATCACTGTGCGCACCAACGATCTACCCCCCCCCCCCCCCCCCGATGGTGATATTCCGCCGTGAAAATCTTCCTCCCGCTGGGCGGTGCCAAAAGCTGCTTTTTTCCCCGGCGGTGCAGTGAGGCTGCGTCCTTCTGCAATGGCGGCACGGTTCCCGTTAATGGGGAGGATGCACTGCCGCTGCCACCATGTTTTTTTTTGTTGGCCGACTGCCATGTCGGGTCGGTAATTACGCCCCCGGGTCCGGTCGGGCCACCAACGGGCAGTGAATTGTCCCCCCTTGGGTGCCAGGCTGCTGGCCCAGCCGAATCCCACCCTGGTGGCCAAGTGGACTGAACTTTGGAAATCGATGAGGCTCGCCCCTTTAAGTGAAGGGGAGAGCCACAGTGACGCGGCGCCATGATGACATCATCAGCGCTATGCTGGTGACTAACAGCGACGGCCACTACACTCCCCCCACCCCCACCAATGTCTGCCCCTCGAGTGTTCTCACCTCCACCGCCCCCCCCCCCCCCCGCCCACATTATCACCGACTTCCGGTCCGGCAAAAGAAAAACCAAAGAGCGGAATTTCGCTCAAGAGGCCATCGCATCCACCGCGCGGAAAAAACAACGGAAACAGGGTGTGTGCGGGCCGATTCGGGCGGAAGGAAATTTCGGTCCCATAGACTTTGAGTATATTCAAGACAGAGATCGATAGATTTTTGGATATTAAGGGAATCAAGGGATATGGGGATAGTGCAGGAAAGTGGAGTTGAGGTAGAAGATCAGCCGTGATCTCATTGAATGGCGGAGCAGGCTCGAGGGGCCGAATGGCCGACTCCTGCTCCTAATTCTTATATTCTTAAGTACCAGCCACTAGACAAACAGTTTAAAATTAATCTTTAAAAAAATCAAGCGTGATTATTCCATATGAGTTTAAGGGTTTTGGGATACCCAATAAACATGGATTTTAAGTACATGAGGGAGAAAGGAATAGAAAGTTACACTGGTCGGGTGAGATGTTGAAGGGTCGGAGGGGCTGGTGTGGAGCATAAACACCGGCACGGACCTGTTGGGCCGAATGGCCTGTTTCTGTGCTGTACACTCCATGTGATACTCTGTAAATATTGAAGTGTGATAATGTGCATTTTTGTAAGGTCAGCCTTAGTTCTGTCGTGTTGTAGAATTTCTTATCTGTTGCACTCCCTCACAGATTGTTACTTAGTCTGTTTTCTTCCCATTATGTTTTCAAACTTTATTTTCTTGGCAAGTATTCTCCCTTTTATAAAAAAAAAATTTCACGAGTTTTGTTAGGCAAGGGTATTAAGGGTTATGGAACCAAGATGGGTGGGTGGAATTAAGATACAGATCAGCCATGATCTAATTGAATGGCGGAACAGGGTAGAGGGGCTGAATGGCCTCCTCTTGCTCCTATATATTATTCGCTATTGTTCTCCCCCTCGATCCTGCCCCTTCGGGTCTCGTGCACAATACAGACCACCATCCCTCCTCCCAGGATTCCACCAGTGCTGGTCTTGACTATTCCAATGCTCTCCTGGCCGGCCTCCCATCTTCCACCCTGCATAAACTTGAGCTCATCCAAAACCCGGCTGCCTTGTGTCCTAACTTGCACCGTCCCGCTCACCCATCACCCACTGTGCTCACAGACCTATTGGCTTCCAGTTCGGCAACACCCCAACCTTCATCTTCAAATTACTCCATGGCCCTCGCCCCTCCCTATCTCTGTGACCTCCTCCCACCCTACAACCCCACCAGCCCCCTGCCCCCCATCCTGAGATTCTGCGCATCTCCAATTCTGACCTTGACCATAATTTAGTACATACACAGGATCATTGATAGAAATGTCGCGTGACACAGTAGCGCAATCTTGATACCCTTGCTTTGGAGATTGGATTTCTGTGGGCTCCCCACAAGTGGCCCAATTGTTTCATGCACAATACCCAGCTACAAATCAACTCAGAGGCTTGTGCGAGGTGGGAGACATTGTGTTCAACACCAGAGCTTGTTCACTGCAACCCTCCGAGATCTCTGCTCTCCTCCAGCTCTACAACCCTCCGAGATCTCTGCTCTCCTCCAGCCCTACAACCCACCGAGATCTCTGCTCTCCTCCAGCCCTACAACCCACCGAGATCTCTGCTCTCCTGCAGCCCTACAACCCTCCGAGATCTCTGCTCTCCTCCAGCTCTACAACCCTCCGAGATCTCTGCTCTCCTCCAGCTCTACAACCCTCTGAGATCTCTGCTCTCCTCTAGCTCTACAACTCCAAGATCTTTGCTGTCCTCCAGCCCTACAACCCTCTGAGATCTCTGCTCTCCTCCAGCTCTACAACCCTCCAAGATCTCTGCGCTCCTCCAGCCCTACAACTCTCCAAGATCTCTGCTCTCCTCCAGCCCCACAACCCTCCGAGATCTCTGCTCTCCTCTGGCCCTACAACCCTCTGAGATCTCTGCGCTCCTCCATTTCTGGCCTCTTTCACATCCCCGATTTTCATCGCTCCACCATCGGCGGCTGTGCCTTCACCTGCCTGGGCCCTAAACTCTGGAAATCCCTCTCTCTCCTTTAAGACACTTCTTAAAACCTATCTCTTTGACAAAACTTTTGGTCACCTGTCCTACTATCTCCTTATGCGGCTCGGTGTCAGATTTTGTCTGATAATCGCTCCTGTGAAGCGCCGTGGGACATTTTTACAATGTTAAAGGCGCTGTATAAATGCAAGTTGTTGTAATTACAAAGCTGACACGATTACATCTCCACAAAAAAGTGAGAGAGACGGCACGGCAACATTCACTAAAGCACAACTACCACAAAAGGGTTTTGTTGAATAATCAGGCAATCATCTGAAAAGCCAACTGGGTGAGATGGAGAAACTCTAATCTTCCTTTGCTAACTAACAGCCGTCGGGCACTAACTGGCTTTCCCCACAGGATATTCTAATGGGATATTCCTTCCTCGAGGTCCCACCGAGTCACACTCAGTCCTGAGAATGCTGCTGAAAAACTGCAGTGGGAGCTGGGCATTCTCCGTGGAAGCTGCCAGGGTTTCCATTCTCTTCAGTCCGCTTATTCATTAGAGCCTTGCGTAGGGTTTGTGACACACACACACAATATAAACAGGCTCACAATAAACCAACACAAACAGAGACAGGGATGACATAGAACATTCTGGCTGGGCAATGAATCATTACCATTTCTCTCGCATTTGTTCCAACTCCCAGGTTGATCAAACACATGTGTGCTGGTACGTACGCATGTGCGTGTTCACATGCAATCGTTACTTGACATCATGAAACTATATTGCACATGCTGTTCAGTCGGACATTACTCCTCAACGTTCCCCCTGACATTCAGCGGCATTACCATCACCGAATCCCCCACCATCAACATCCTGGGGGTCTTAACTGGACCAGCCACGTAAATGCTGTGGCTACGAGCGCGAGTCAGAAGCTGGGTATTCTGCGGTGAGTGTCTCACCTCCTGACTCCCCAAAGTCTCTCCACCACCTACAAGGCACAAGCCTGGGTGAGTGCAGCTCCAACAACACTCAAGGGGCTCGACACCATCCAGGACAAAGCAGCCCGCTTGATTGGCACCCCATCCACCACCTTCAACATTCACTCCCTCCACCACCAGCGCCCCCTGGCTACAGTGTGTACCATCTAGAAGATGCACTGCGGCAACTCGCCAAGGCTTCTTCGGCAGCACCTCCCAAACCCGCGACCTCTACCACCTAGAAGGACAAGGGCAGCAGGCGCATGAGAACACCATCACCTACATGTCCCCCCCCCCAGTCACACACCATCCTGACTTGGAAATATATTCCTTCATCGTCGCTGGGTCAAAATCCTGGAACTTCCTCCCGAATAGCGATGTGGGAGTACCTTCACCACACGGACTGCAGCGGTTCAAGAAGTTGGCTCAGCACCTCATTCTCAACGGCAATTAGGGATGAGCGATAAATGTCGGCCTTGCCAGTGGCATCCATGAAGAGACTCCTATTGGTTCAAATACATAATTCCCTGCAAGGTAGAAAAAGCCTTAAAAAGGCCAATAGCATTGTGAGTTTTATGAATAGGGGTTTAGAGTACAAGAGTAAAGAGGTATAACAACAACAACTTGTATTTATATAGCGCCTTTAATGCAGTGAAACGTCCCAAGGCGCTTCACAGGAGTGTTATGAGATTTTTAAAAATGACAAAAGCTTGGTCAAAGAGGTAGATTTTAAGAAGCGTCTTGAAGGAGGAAAGAGAGGTAGAGAGATGCAGAGGTTTAGGGAGGGAGTTCCAGAGCTTAGGGCCCAGGCAACAGAAGGCACGGCCACCGATGGTTGAGTGATTATAATCAGGGATGCTCAAGGGGGCAGAATTAGAGGAGCGCAGACATCTCGGGGGGGGTTGTGGGGCTGGAGGAGATTACAGAGATAGGGAGGGGCGAGGGCCATGGAGGGATTTGAAAACAAGGATGAGAATTTTGAAATCGAGGCGTTACTTAACCGGAAGCCAATATAGGTCAGCGAGCACAGGAGGTGATGGGTGAGCGGGATTTGGTGCGAGTTAGGACACGGGGCAGCCGAGTTTTGGATCACCTCTAGTTTACGAAGGGTAGAATGTGGGAGGCCAGCCAGGAGTGCATTGGAATAGTCAAGTCTGGAGGTAACAAAGGCATGAATGAGGGTTTCAGCAGCGGATGAGCTGAGGCAAGGGCGGAGACGGGCGATGTTACGGAGGTGGAAATAAGTGGTTTTAGTTATGCTGCGGATATGTGGTCGAAAGCTCATTTCAGGGTCAAATATGATGCCAAGGTTGCAAACATTCTGGTTGGGCCTCAGGCAGAAGTTGGGGAGAGGGATGGAGTCAGTGGCTAGGGAATGGCGTTTGGTGGTGGGGACCGAAAACAATGGCTTCGGTCTTCCCTATATTCAATTGGAGGTATTGCTAAATTTATGCGTGGTATTGGTTGGAGTATTTTGTGGTGTTTTGAGCTCCCAATTATAGGAAGAACATTAAAGCCATGAAGAGTGTACAGTGTCGATTCACTTGGACAATGCCATGAATGAGACACTTGAGACACTGGTGCTACAGGAGGAGAGATGGCTAAAAGGAGATTTAATCAAGTTTTTAAATTGGTGAAAGGTTTTGATAGGGTTAATAGATAAAGACTATCTTACCTGGTTGGTGAGTCAATGATGAGGGATTGTCAACTTAAAATTACCACGAAGGAAGTGAAGGGAAAGGTTAGGAGAAAGGTCCTTATGCAGAGGGTTGTTGGAGCATGGAATGCTTTGAGGTCGCGACCATTGGATCTTTGAAGGGAAATGTGGATAAGTATTAGCACTCGATGGAGGAACAGAACTCATCATCATCATCATAGGCAGTCCCTCGAAATGAGGATGACTTGCTTCCACGCCAAAAAAGGGATGAGTTCACAGGTGTTTCAATGAAGGACCTAATATTCCAGGTCCTGAACTACATGTTGAAGGGTGGAAGATGCCTATGCGTGGATTTTTTTAACACGTTGCACATAGCCGTCACACGGGGCTTGACAGAGCTAGGTCTTGGTCCAGTGGCAAGGGTTATCCAAGACGACTGGAGACCTGCTCTGTTACGCGGGCCTAGTGCGCACACACATCGCAGTGTGGGCTGGCCCAGTGCTGCCCCTGGGCCCTCGCCTCTTCTAGCCCCGAACTCACGCCTCTCCCGGGCCCCGATCACGTCTCTCTACATTCTCTCGCCGCTCCTTCGCCCCGACCTCGCCGCTCCTGCTGTACCAGCCCACGCTCCAATCACCGACCTGGACCTTGATGACGTCACTCTTCGCTGCCAGCTCGCACTGCTCCCTGAAGTGGTATGCTGCCACTCTCCGCTCCTTTTATGGCCCCGACCTGCCACTGATGGTCTCTCGCAGGTCGGGGCCACCACGCTGTCTACAGGAGAGCACGGAGCAGTGGGTTTAGCTTTGGATTGCTCTGGCAAAAAGTCAGCACAGACACGATGGACTGATTATGCTCCTTCTGTGCGAGATATGGGAATGAATAATTTAGTAAATGTCCTCTCTCTGGCCACACGGAATCCTGCCCCGTGAATCATTGCTGTTCTCAAACCAGAGCTGAACTTCAAACCATCTCCTGCCTCCGCTCCTACCTCATCCTTAACCTTCATCGTTGCTTCTGTCAGCTCCAGACTTGATCGCCCCAAAGTCTTGCCATCCATTGTTCTCCACGAGCTCCAACGACTTCACGACTTTGGTTTTTGCTGCCGCAGCTGTCCATCACCCCCGTCCCTCACTCGTCTACACTGGCTTTCCGTCGCATTAAGGTAAGTGTTTCCCACCCTTGTCTTCAAACCCGTGTAAGCCCTCACCCTGCCTCTGCAACCTCCAGCCTTGTATCTCCTTCCGTGTCCTCTGGTCTTCCAACTTGAACCTTCTGTGCACCCGCTCCCTTCTACATCCCAAAACTGGTGACGAAGCCTCCAGTCATTGTGACCGCCTTGTTTAGTAAGCAACGTTTCCGTCTGTACTCTGGCACCCAGAGGAACAGATATAGGACATTGAACAACAGAGTCCCACAGGGTTCTGTCATGGCAGCCGTGTTATTCAACATTTACACCAGTGACCTGCCCGAAACAGAGTCCCGCAAGTTGGTATACGCTGATGACATTGCCTTGGCCGCGCAAAACACAAATCTGTCCATCACCGAGGAGATCCTGACCAGTGATTTACAGAGGCTGGAGGCCTACTTCCGTCAATGGCGGCTTCGACCAAACCCGCAAAAGACCGTCACCTCGACATTCCACCTCAACACCCATCAAGCAAACCAAGTTTTGAAAGTCTCCTTTTGCAGCGCAGAGGTAAACCAGGCCAAGAAATCTTCCTATTTAGGAGTCACGCTCGATCGCACCCTGTCATATAGACAGCATCTCCAGAAACTTGGGAAGAAACCGAAGAGTTGGGTCAACTTGATCCGGAAAGTCGCCGGATCCACATGGGGAGCAGATGCTCAAACCCTTCATAGAAACATAGAAACATAGAAAATAGGTGCAGGAGTAGGCCATTCGGCCCTTCTAGCCTGCACCGCCATTCAATGAGTTCATGGCTGAACATTCAACTTCAGTACCCCATTCCTGCTTTCTCGCCATACCCCTTGATCCCCCTAGCAGTAAGGACCTCATCTAACTCCTTTTTGAATATATTTAGTGAATTGGCCTCAACAACTTTCTGTGGTAGAGAATTCCACAGGTTCACCACTCTCTGGGTGAAGAAGTTCCTCCGCATCTCGGTCCTAAATGGCTTACCCCTTATCCTTAGACTGTGACCCCTGGTTCTGGACTTCCCCAACATTGGGAACATTCTTCCTGCATCTAACCTGTCTAACCCCGTCAGAATTTTATATGTTTCTATGAGGTCCCCTCTCATTCTTCTGAACTCCAGTGAATACAAGCCCAGTTGATCCAGTCTTTCTTGATAGGTCAGTCCCGCCATCCCGGGAATCAGTCTGGTGAACCTTCGCTGCACTCCTCAATAGCAAGAATGTCCTTCCTCAGGTTAGGAGACCAAAACTGTACACAATACTCCAGGTGTGGCCTCACCAATGCCCTGTACAACTGTAGCAACACCTCCCTGCCCCTGTACTCAAATCCCCTTGCTATGAAGGCCAACATGCCATTTGCTTTCTTAACCGCCTGCTGCACCTGCATGCCAACCTTCAATGACTGATGTACCATGACACCCAGGTCTCTTTGCACCTCCCCTTTTCCTAATCTGTCACCATTCGTACGGCAGCACTCGCCCTGGTGTACTCTACAGCAAAGTACTGCTCTCCGGCATGGCTATCAAATCCGCATGGCGAATCCGTTGATGTCCAGCTGAATTCTACTATGAAAATTATCACCAGTACGCTTTGCTCGACACCAACACCTTAGCTGCCCGTGCTTGCAAACATTGCACCACCACACCTACGCAGCAAATATACAATCTCCAGAGAATACAACCGCTACACTCGCAAAGACATGCCGATCCAGGCCGACTCCAACAACCGACCACCAACCCGTCTCAAATCTAGAAGGCCATTTTGGACCGTCGCCGAAGCCCTTCAGCGATCTCCCCTCAGCCTTGATGACCGGCGGCGAAATGCTTGGAAGAACTGAGACATACGGAATGGATTCCTTACAGCGGACCCCACAATACAACCTGAAGGATCAAACCTTTCTCGCAAACAGTGGACAACCATCAACCGCCTCAGAACAGGCCGTGGCAGATGCTGCCACCTTCTCCATAGGTGGAAGATTGAAGCCTCCCCATCATGCGACTCTGGAGCTCCTAATCAGACCCTGGAGCACCTCACTGAGCACTGCCCTCAGAGGGAATTCGCAGGCAGCCTACAAGATATCCACGCTGTTACACCGGAAGCTCTGGCCTGGATATCCAACTTAGATATTGACATTTGATTGACTTTGCTACTACCATACGAAATAAGAAGATTGTGACCTCTACTACATAGGAATGCACAGAATATACAGCACAGAAACAGGCCATTCGGCCCAACCAGTCCATGCCGGTGTTTATGCTCCATTTAAGCCTCTTCCCGTCTTTCCTCAGCTAAATTATCAGCATAACCCTCTATTCCCTTCTCCCTCATATGTTTATCTAGCCTCCCCGTAAATGCATCGATACTATTCGCCTCAACCACTCCCTGTGGTAGCGAGTTTCACATTCTCACCACTCTCTGGGTAAAGAAGTTTCTCCTGAATTCACCAGCGGATTCATTAGTGACTGTCTTGTATTGATGGCCCCTAGTTTTGGTCTCCCCCACAAGTGGAAACATTTTTTCTACATCTAACCCTTTCATTATCTTAAAGAGCTCCATCAGGTCATCTCTCAGCCTTCCTAATATTTTTAAGGCTGTATAGAATTATAGTTATATTGGATTTCTTAGGAGCCACCTTATATCGATGACCTCTAGTTATGCTCTTCCCCACAAGTGGAAACACTCTCTCTATCCACCCTATCAAAACCTTTCATAATTTTAAAGACTTCTATTAGGTCACCCCTCAGCCTTATCTTTTTCAAGAGACAAGAGACCCAGCCTGTTCATCCTTTCCTGATATGTATACCCTCGCATTTCTGGTATCATCCTTGCAAATCATTTTTGCATCCTCTCCAGTGTCTAAAAGCACGTCCTTAAACACCTCTCTGCTCCTACCTCTCTCACCTTGCCTTGGTGTCAGTTCCATTATTCCTTCTATTTATTCCCTCCTCGTACCGGAAGGAGACGTTATAGGAATTGCACACTAAAAGCACTATACAAATGCAGAAATTGAAGTCGGATGCTTCCGACCACAAAAATAATTACGAAAGTACCCGGTGGTCCCGGAGGAACGAACACTTGCGCTCCGAGGCCTCCTCGCGCAGCCCAGCGCGGAAACCCACGTATCCCAGGAGCGTGTGCACAGCCCGGGATCACGTGGGCCTGGCCAACCAATGGAAATGGCGCATCCCCATTCACAGCAATGGTGAGTTCCGTTTGTACGGAGATCGCCGTAACTGTGAATGGGGACACCCCCAAAAACACACAATCATTTTAAATAAATAAGAAAAACACTTTACATATTTAAAATTAATTGAAATTGAATTTAATTAAATGTTTTAGACAAAAACAATTTTGAATTTTTTAAATTATGTTTTAATAGGGGTAAAAATAAACTTACCTGAGTGGACAGGGTTTTTAATATAAAAATTATTGATAACATTTTATTTTTCTATCTTTTAAAATTCTTATGCTGGTAAAAGAAGGCCTTATGCCTGCTCTTACCAGGTGCAAGAGTTTGAAGGACTTTTGCTGGGCAGGAGTTGGGCAAATAGCCCAAATCTCCGTCCGCGAAGGCCCATCTCCTGGGGTGCATTGGCCGGATTTCTCACCCAGAGAGGCCGCAGTTTACGGTCCATACAGTTAGAACATAAGAACATAAGAATTAGGAGCAGGAGTAGGCCATTCGGCCCCTCGAGCCTGCTCCGCCATTCAGTAAGATCATGGCTGATCTTCTACCTCAACTCCACTTTCCTGCACTGTCCCCATCTCCCTTGATTCCCTTAATATTCAAAAATCTATCGATCTCTGTTTTGAATATACTCAGCGACTGAGCCTCCACAGCTCTCTGGGGTAGAGAATTACAAAGATTCACCACCCTCTGAGTGAAGAAGTTTCTCCTCATCTCAGTCCTAAATGGCCGAGCCCTTATTCTGAGACTGTCACCCCTGGTTCCAGACTCCCCAGCCAGGGGAAACATCCTCCCTGCATCTACCCTGTCAAGCCCTGTAAGAATGTTGTATGTTTCAATGAGATCACCTTTCATTCTTCTAAACTCTAGAGAATATAGGTCTAGTCGACTCAATCTCGCCTCATAGGACAATCCCCCATCCCAGGAATCAGTCTGGCGAACCTTTGTTGACCTCCCTCTATGGCAAGTATATCCTTCCTTCGGTAAGGAAGCCAAAACTGTTCACAATACTCCAGGTGCGTTCTCACCAGGGCCCTAGATAATTGACATAAAATGTCATTACTTGTACTCAAATCCATTTGTAATAAAGGCCAACATACCATTTGCTTTCTTAATTGCTTGCTTATTGGAAGAAAAAGCATTAAGAATGTGTAATGTCACTGGGGAGTTTCACGTAGCTAATTTCCTGGAAGAAGCTTCTCCAAAAACATCACTACAATCCTGGAAGATCGGAGACTAAGTTGTTCTGTTACAGACACGGATATGGCTGGGGGTGGGGAGAATGGTTATAGCCATGAATCCATGAATACAGATCAGCCATGGTCTAACTAAATGACAGAACAGGTTCGAGGGGCTGAACGTCCTCCTTCTGTTATTATGTTCCCTCCTTTTAGTGCCAGACTTACCTCGTCAAATTTTCCTAAATTCCCAATCAATCACTGGGTCACTTCCAGTTACTTTCTGAACACAAGCTAAGTACAAATATGAGGGACGATTTGTCCTGTTTATCTCATTCTTGTATAGAAACAGTCACCACAGCATCCTACTGCCTTTCGAAGGGCCCCACTACACTACTCATTGAAACGTCTAAGATTCTTACAGGGCTTGACAGGGTAGATGCAGGGAGGATGTTTCCCCTGGCTGGGGAGTCTAGAACCAGGGGTCACAGTCTCAGAATAAGGGGTCGGCCATTTAGGACTGAGATGAGGAGACATTTCTTCACTCAGAGGGTGGGGAATCTCTGGAATTCTCTGCCCCAGAGGGCTGTGGAGGCTCAGTCTTTGAGTATATTCAAGACAGAGATCGATAGATTTTTGGACTCGAGGGGAATCAAGAGATATGGGGACCAGGATGGTGGAGTTGAGATCTAAGGTTGAATGGTGGAGCAAACTTGAGGGGCCGAATGGCCGACTCCTGCTCCTAATTGTTATGTTCTTATGAGTTTGTACCTGCGTTCCCCTGTCCTGCTGTTGTGGTTTATTCTGAAATATTAGGATTAACCTATTTTATTCCAATTAGGATTTTATAGGCCTATCATTTCAAAACTGAGATTGATAGCCCCGGCCCCTTTTTATTTAATTTTTTCTCTCGGTTTCCCACGGCAGTTGGTAATTATTCTGCCATTCACACCCTATCTAGACTCATCTTTTGTTTCCTAACGTGAGCCATTACCACCTCAATTAGGCCCATCATCCCTTTTGTCTCTCAAATCACTCCTGCCTTCCACCCTATCACAAACCTTCCCTTTTGTTCTTTCCTCCCCTCTCTTCACTGCCCCCTTCCTTAAAAATCTATTAATTTCAAACTTTTCCAGTTCTGACAAAGGGTCATCGACCTGAAACGTTAACTCTGTTTCTCCCTCCACAGATGTTGCCTGACCCGCTGAGATTTCCAGCATTTTCTGTTTTTATATCAGATTCCAGCATCCGCAGTATTTTGCTTCTGTGTTGATAGATTTTTGTTAGGGTATTAAGAGTTACAGATGAGATACAGATCAGCCATGGTCTGATCGAATGGGGGGGAACAGGCTCGAGGGGCTGAATGGCCTCCTCCAGTCCCTATGTCCATTTAGAAGGTCCCTTCTCAATTGTCTCCTTTCAATAAAATGAATCCAAGTTTTCCAACCCTTTCATCTCATAACTTGATCCCTGCCCACTCCCCATAACCCCTTATCCCCTTATCGGTAAAGAAACTGTCTATTTCTGTCTTTCATTTATTCAATGTCCCAGCTTCCACAGCTCTCTGAGGCAGCGAATTCCACAGATTTACAACCCTCTGAGAGAAGCAATTTCTCTTCATCTCAGTTTTAAATGGGCGGCCCCTTATTCTAAGATTATGCCCCCTAGTTCTAGTCTCCCCCATCAGTGGAAACAACCTCTCTGCATCCACCTTGTCAAGCCCCCTCATAATCTTATACGTTTCGATAAGATACCTCTCATTCTTCTGAATTCTAATGTGTAGAGGCCCAAGCGGCTCTGTTTCCTAAGCTTAGGTTCCTGCCCATATGCATCAATGATCTGAGCTGAATGGAGCACGCGAGGAGGAGCCTGCCCAGGCCTCTATGTAGACTGAGCATGAAAGGCTCAGACTCATTCTCTGCTGATCTGCCAACATTCTGAAAATGGATGTCCTTCCACTGTGCAAAATGTGTTATTTGGATAAATTAAATTCTACAGTGAATTCAGTTTTGTATGTCGGGATTGGAATATTGCTGCAGATTTGAGAAGTTCAACGAAGATCTTACACTAACTCCTGTTCCTGTCTCTTGATCCCATTCCTCACCAACCTAAACATTAGTGTATGTGGGGAGAGGGCGTGTGTCTTTGTAATGCACAAACCCCCTCCTAAAGGGACTGCATCATCATCATATGCAGTCCCTCAAAATCGAGGAAGACTTGCTTCCACTCTAAAAGTGAGTTCTCAGGTGACTGAACAGTCCAATATGGGAATTACAGTCTGTGTCACAGGTGGGACAGACAGTGGTTGAAGGAAAGGGTGGGCGGGGAGTCTGGTTTGCCGCACGCTCCTCCCACTGCCTGCGCTTGTTTTCTGCATGCTCTCGGCGACGACACTCGAGGTGCTCAGCGCCCTCCCGGATGCTCTTCCTCCACTTAGGGCGGCCTTTGGCCAGGGACTCCCAGGTGTCGGTGAGGATGTTGCATTTTATCAAGGAGGCTTTGAGGGTGTCCTTGAAACGTTTCCTCTGCCCACCTTTGGCTCACTTGCCGTGTAGGAGTTCCGAGTAGAGCGCTTGATTTGGGAGTCTTGGTGGCAGGCATGTGATAAATGTGGCCCGCCCAGTAGAGCTGGTCGAGTGTGGTCAGTGCTGCGATGCTGGGGATGTTGGCCTGATCGAGGACGCTAACGTTGGTGTGTGTCCCCCCAGGGGATTTTCAGGATCTTGCGGAGACATTGTTGGTGGTATTTCTCCAGCGATTTGAGGTGTCTGCTGTACACGTCTCTGAGCCATACAGGAGGGCGGGTATCACTACAGCCCTGTAGACCATGTAATCTGTAGACCTGTAAAGGGAATGCAGACAACCTGCTGCAGAAATCTGTGAAATGCCATTTTATGCATGACTGTTCCCTGGCATCTGGGTATGTTGCTCTTACACTGACTGCCAAACGGTAAACAACACAAACCCTGTGGGCCAGCACCCAGTTTCCAAGGACACAGTTCTGGTCTCCACATTACCAAAAGGATATAGAGGCACTGGATGAAGGTGCAAAAAAAAGATTCACAAGGGTGACTGGGAGGTTATTGTCATGTATTCAACTGTCATTGTAATCCATGTATAAACTGACCTAAGTTGTACACGTGAGAACACTGACCACTAGGTGGTGAACTTGTGGGAGACACTCCTAACCTGGACTCTCTGGTATAAAAGGGGAATCTCCACCCACCTTCTCCACTTCAGTGCTGGCAAATAAAGGTTGCTGGTCACAGAGTGACCTTCTCTCTAGTATGGGCCTCGTGTGCATTTATACTGTATAGTAGGGACATATTGTTGGCGACGAGAAACTGGGATTTAAACCATGCGAGCATGGCCACTAGCAGCACAGACGAGAGGTACTGTGTTGGTGATGATTGGGATGATTTTATTGAGAGACTACAGCAACGTTTTGTCACTAAGGAATGGCTGGTACAGGATTCGGCCGACAAACGCAGGGCTCATCTCCTGACGGTTTGTGGATCCAGAACGTACTCCCTGATGAAGGACCTTCTAGCGCCAGAGAAGCCGGCGGACAGGACTTTTGAAGAGCTCAGTAAGTTGATCAGGGAACACTTTAAACCGGCGAGCAGCATGCACATGGCGAGACACCGGTTTTACACGCACCGGCGGCGAGAAGGGCAAAGCGTTCCTGACTTCGTGGCAGACCCCCGGCGACTGGCGAGCCTATGTAAGTTCCCAGATGCATGCAGAGCGGAGATGCTGCGAGACTTTTTTATTGAGGGCATCGGGCACGCTGGGGTTTTCAGGAAACTGATTGAGACCAAAGACTTGACCCTGGAAACGGTGGCTTTGATGGCCTAGACATTTATCTCAGGGGAAGAAGAGACCAGAATGATGTTTGACAAAAATCTTGGTTTAAATGCAGCAAATAGACAGGAAGTCAACATCGTTAATGTGACACACAGTTCTCCAGGCAGATAGGGGCATTCAGACATGCCCGAACATGTAGTCGAACCCAAAGGGGGAATTCAACAGAGACAATGGCTAGCTGAACGGCGATTCATGCCATCGCAAGGGACAATGCGGCCAGTAATGGGGCCATCAACACCTGTCAATAGTGCGTTTAAGGACAGTAACAGAGACAGTCAGAGACGATCTTTTGTTTCCAACAACGGCTCATGTTGGAGATGTGGAGGTAAACACACAGCCAGAGCTTGCGGGTATCAGCAATATACCTGCAGAAATTGCAACGTCAGCGGTCACGGCGCGTATGTGCAGGAAGCCTGCAGCCAGGTTGATGTACGAGGAGGACGGGCCCGATGTAAGCCCTACGGGGCCAAATGGACACTGGAGGAAATCACTGGAAGCTGAAGTTCAGCGAGTTCATGTGGAGCACGTATACAGTTCATACACCAGGACGCCACCGATAATGATGAAAGTGCTCCTCAATGGCATCCCAGTATCAATGGAGCTAGACACGGGGGCCAGCCAGTCCCTGATGAGTATCAAACAGTTCGACAAGTTGTGGGTGTCCAAGGCCATGAGGCCAAAATTATTGCCGATTGATGCACAGCTACGGACATATACAAAGGAGATCATTCCGGTGCTAGGCAGCGCCACGGTAGTCGTGACCCACAAAGATTCTCTGGATTGTCCCGGGGGACGGTCCCGCACTGCTGGGGAGGAGTTGGTTTGCTGTCATGAACTGGAAATGGGGCGATGTCAATGCAATTTCTTCTGTGGAGCGAATATCATGCTCACAGGTCCTGGACAAATTTGACTCACTATTCCAACCCGGCATTGGCACTTTCATGGGGGCCAAGGTAGTGATTCACATAAATCCAGACGCCAGGCCAGTACACCACAAGGCCAGAGCGGTGCCGTACGTGATGCGGGAAAAAACAGAAGGTGAATTGGACCGCATGCTGAGGGAAGGCATCATCTCGCCAGTCGAATTCAGTGACTGGGCGAGCCCGATTGTGCCGGTGCTCAAGGCGGATGGGTCGGTCAGGATATGTGGCGATTACAAGGCCACCATCAATCGGGTGTCATTCCAAGACCAGTACCTGCTACCGAGAGCGGAGGACCTCTTTGCGACACTATCCGGTGGCAAACTTTTTTCAAAATTGGACCTGACCTCAGCTTACATGACCCAGGAGCTGGCGAGTGAGTCAAAGAAGCTGACCACCATCACGACACACAAGGGGTTGTTTGAGTACAACGATGTCCGTTCGGGTTTCGCTCGGCCGCCGCGATCTTTCAACGAAACATGGAAAGTCTCAAGTCGATTACAAGGACGGTGGTTTTTCAAGACGACATCCTCATCACGGGTTGCGATACTGAAGAACACCTCCACAACCTGGAGTAGATGCTACGCAGACTGGACCAGGTAGGTCTGTGACTGAAAAAGGTGAAGTGCGTTTTCCTAGCTCCAGAGGTAGAATTCCTGGGGATGAGGGTAGCAGCAGACGGGATCAGACCGACTGCGTCCAAAACGGAAGCAATCCAGAGAGCAGCCAGACCCCGTAACACATAAGAATTAGGAACAGGAGTAGGCTACCTAGCCCCTCGAGCCTGCTTCGCCATTCAACAAGATCATGGCTGATCTGGCCATGGACTCAGCTCCACTTACCCGCCCGCTCCTCATAATCCTTAATTCTCTTATTGGTTAAAAATCTATCTATCTGTGACTTGAATACATTCAATGAGCTAGCCTCAACTGCTTCCTTGGGCAGAGAATTCCACAGATTCACAACCCTCTGGGAGAAGAAATTCCTTCTCAACTCGGTTTTAAATTGGCTCCCCCGTATTTTGAGGCTGTGCCCCCTAGTTCTAGTCTCCCCTACCAGTGGAAACAACCTCTCTGCCTCTATCTTGTCTATCCCTTTCATGATTTTAAATGTTTCTATAAGATCACCCCTCATCCTTCTGAACTCCAACGAGTAAAGACCCAGTCTACTCAATCTATCATCATAAGGTAACCCCCTCATCTCCGGAATCAGCCTAGTGAATCGTCTCTGTACCTCCTCCAAAGCTAGTATATCCTTCCTTAAGTAAGGTGGCCAAAACTGCACGCAGTACTCCAGGTGTGGCCTCACCAATACCCTGTACAGTTGCAGCAGGACTTCCCTGCTTTTGTACTCCATCCCTCTCGCAATGAAGGCCAACATTCCATTCGCCTTCCTGATTACCTGCTGCACCTGCAAACTAACTTTTTGGGATTCATGCACAAGGACCCCCAGGTCCCTCTGCACCGCAGCATGTTGTAATTTCTCCCCATTCAAATAATATTCCCGTTTACTGTTTTTTTTCCCAAGGTGGATGACCTCACATTTTCCGACATTATATTCCATCTGCCAAACCTTAGCCCATTCGCTTAACCTATCTAAATCTCTTTGCAGCCTCTCCGTGTCCTCTACACAACCCGCTTTCCCACTAATCTTTGTGTCATCTGTAAATTTTGTTACACTACACTCTGTCCCCTCTTCCAGGTCATCTATGTATATTGTAAACAGTTGTGGTCCCAGCACCGATCCCTGTGGCACACCACTAACCACTGATTTCCAACCGGAAAAGGACCCATTTATCCCGACTCTCTGCTTTCTGTTTGCCAGCCAATTCTCTATCCATGCTAATACATTTCCTCTGACTCCGCGTACCTTTATCTTCTGCAGTAACCTTTTGTGTGGCACCTTATCGAATGCCTTTTGGAAATCTAAATACACCACATCCATCGGTACACCTCTATCCACCATGCTCGTTATATCCTCAAAGAATTCCAGTAAATTAGTTAAACATGATTTCCCCTTCATGAATCCATGTTGCGTCTGCTTGATTGCACTATTCCTATCTAGATGTCCCGCTATTTCTTCCTTAATGATAGCTTCAAGCATTTTCCCCACTACAGATGTTAAACTAACCGGCATATAGTTACCTGCCTTTTGTCTGCCCCCTTTTTTAAACAGAGGCGTTACATTAGCTGCTTTCCAATCCGCTGGTACCTCCCCAGAGTCCAGAGAATTTTGGTAGATTATAACGAATGCATCTGCCATAACTTCCACCATCTCTTTTAATACCCTGGGATGCATTTCATCAGGACTAGGGGACTTGTCTACCTTGAGTCCCATTAGCCTGTCCAGCACTACCCCCCTAGTGATAGTGATTGTCTCAAGGTCCTCCCTTCCCACATTCCCGTGACCAGCAATTTTTGGCATGGTTTTTGTGTCTTCCACTGTGAAGACCGAAGCAAAATAATTGTTTACGGTCTCAGCCATTTCCACATTTCCCATTATTAAATTCCCCTTCACATCTTCTAAGGGACCAACATTTACTTTAGTCACTCTTTTCCGTTTTATGTATCGGTAAAAGCTTTTACTATCTGTTTTTATGTTTTGCGCAAGTTTACTTTCGTAATCTATCTTTCCTTTCTTTATTGCTTTCTTCGTCATTCTTTGCAGTCGTTTAAAATTTTCCCAATCTTCTCGTTTCCCACTAACCTTGGCCACCTTATACGCATTGGTTTTTAATTTGATACTCTCCTTTATTTCCTTGGTTATCCACGGCTGGTTATCCCTTCTCTTACCGCCCTTCTTTTTCACTGGAATATATTTTTGTTGCGCACTATGAAAGAGCTCCTTAAAAGTCCTCCACTGTTCCTCAATTGTGCCACCGTTTAGTCTGTATTCCCAGTCTACATTAGCCAACTCTGCCCTCATCCCACTGTAGTCCCCTTTGTTTAAGCATAGTATGCTCGTTTGAGACACTACTTCCTCACCCTCAATCTGTATTACAATTTCAACCATACTGTGATCACTCATTCTGAGAGGATCTTTTACTAGGAGATCGTTTATTATTCCTGTCTCATTACCAGAGCTAAGATAGCTTGCTCCCTTGTAGGTTCTGGAACATACTGTTCTAAGAAACAATTCCTCCTCAAGGCTACCCCGTGCGATTTGATTTGCCCAATCGATATGTAGGTTAAAATCCCCCATGATTACTGCCTTTCCTTTTTCACATGCCTCTATTATTCCCTTGATTATTGTCCGTCCCACCGTGAAGTTATTATTTGGGGGCCTATAAACTACGCCCACCAGTGACTTTTTCCCCTTGCTATCTCTAATCCCCACCCACAATGATTCAACATTTTGTTCATTAGAGCCAATATCGTCTCTCACAACTGCCCTGATAGCATCCTTTATTAACAGAGCTATCCCACCTCCTTTCCCTTCTTGTCTATCTTTCCGAATTGTCAGATACCCCTGTATGTTTAATTCCCAGTCTTGGCCATCCTGCAACCACGTTTCTGTAATGGCCACCAAATCATACCCATTTGTAACGATTTGTGCTGTCAACTAATTTACTTTGTTTCGAATGCTGCGTGCGTTTAGGTAAAGTGTTTTAATACTAGTTTTTAAACCATGATTTTTAGTTTTGACCCCTTCTGCAGCCCCTTTATATTCAAACATATTGTCCCTTCCTATCACCTTGTGGTTTACACTTATCCCAGTGCTACTCTGCTCTGTTACCTCCTGCCTTTTGCATCCTTTCTTGCGGTTCTGTTCATCTGAGCTCTCACTCACTCTAACTAGCTCAGATCCCTCTCCTGGGTTCCCATCCCCCTGCCAAGCTAGTTTAAAGCTCTCCCAACCGCACTATCAAAACCACCCGCGAGAACATTGGTCCCGACGGAGCTGCGTTCGTTCCTGGGGCTCCTGAACTATTTTGGTAACTTTCTTCCCAAATTGAGTACGCTGCTAGAGCCGCTACACGTGCTCCTACACAAAGGTCGCGAATGGGTCTGGGGGGACAGCCAGGAAAGGGCTTTTGATTGAACACGCAATTTGTTATGCTCCAACAATCTGTTAACGCTATATGACCCATGTAAGAAACTTGTTTTAACGTGCGATGTGTCGTCCTATGGGGTCGGGTGTGTGTTGCAGCATGTGAATGCCAAGGGTCAGTTACAGCCGGTAGCTTATGCCTCCAGAAGTCTGTCCCAGGCAGAAAGGGGCTACGGGATGGTAGAAAAGGAAGCGCTTGCATGTGTATATGTGGTAAAGAAAATGCACCAGTACCTGTTTGGCAGGAAATTTGAGCTGGAGATAGATCACAAACCCCTAACGTCCCTTTTGGCCAACAACAAGGCCATAAACGCAAATGCGTCGGCCCGCATACAGAGGTGGGCACTCACGTTATCCGCCTATGACTATACAATTCGGCACAGACCGGGCACTGAAAACTGCGCCGATGCACTCAGCAGGCTCCCACTAGCCACCACGAGGGGGCAACCGAGCATGCTGCTGAGATAGTCATGGCTGTTGAAGCTTTCGAAAGCGAAGGTTCACCTGTAACACCCCGTCAGATCAAAGTCTGGACAAATAGAGACCCACTACTGTCTTTAGTCAAGAAATGTGTCCTGAATGGGGACTGGGCAGCCACGTACGGGGCATGCCCTGAGGAATTTAAACCATTTCACAGGCGCAAGGATGAACTCTCGATTCAACCGATTGCCTACTATAGGGAAACCGAGTAGTCATGCCCCAGATGGGCAGAGAGGCATTCATCCGAGAACTCCACAACGAGCACCCGGGTATTGTCATGATGAAGGCAATTGCCAGGGTTGGTGGCCAGGGATAGACGCAGACCTGGAACTTTGTGTTCGCAGGTGCAACACGTGTGCCCAGCTGGGCAATGCGCCCAGGGAAGCCCCCCTTAGCCCCTGGTCCTAGCCCACCAAGCCTTGGTCACGCAGGTCCTTTCATGGGAAATATGTTTTTGGTTGTAGTAGACGCCTACTCCAAATGGATTGAGTGCGACATTCTCAATTCAAGCACATCCTCTGCCACGGTAGAAAGTCTATGGGCAATGTTCGCCGCCCATGGTCGACCAGACATCTTGGTCAGCGACAATGGCCCGTGCTTTACAAGCATTGAATTCCAGGACTTCATGGCAGGAAATGGTATCAAGCATGTCAGAACGGCACCGTTCAAGCCGGCCTCAAAACGGCCATGCAGAACGAGCAGTGCAGATAATCAAACAGGGGATGCTCAGAATCTAAGGGAGCTCCCTACAAAGCCGCTTATCATGCCTCCTGTTGGCCAATACATCACACTCGCTCATAGGGGTTCCACCCGCAGAGCTGCTAATGCTCAAAACCAGGTTATCCCTTATACACCCCACCATGAAATAAATTGTCGAGAGCAGGCGCCAGCCACAATGTGATTACCATGACAGGAATGCGAGAGCGCGATGTATTGATGTCAATGACCCCTGTCTTTGTCCTCAACTATGCTGCAGGGCCCAAATGGCTCGCAGGCACTGTGATTGCCAAAGAGGGGAATAGGATTCTGGTAGTTAAACTTACCAATGGACAAATCTGCTGCAAACACCTGGATCAACAAAAAGGAGGTTCAGCAACCCCATAGAAGAAGCAGAGGAAGAACACGATGTAGAGTTCACTCCACCACAGGTGACCGAACACCGGAACCAAAGGGAGGAGAGCCCAGTCACTGTGGGCAGTCCGGACAGGCCTGAGGCACCGCAAACAGTAGACACTCAGGCCAGCGCCCAACAACCGGAGCTCCAACTCAGGCGCTCTACAAGGGAGCGTAAACCACCAGAGAGACTCAACCTGTGATCCCAATAAGACTTTGTGGGGGAGGTGATGTCATGTATTCAACTGTCATTGTAATCCATGTATAAACTGACTTAAGTTGTACACCGTGAGACCACTGACCACTAGGTGGTGAACTTGTGGGAGACACTCCTAACCTGGACTCCCGTGATATTCTGCGAGGTTTTTTTGTGGATGGAAATGGATTTTTCTACTTCCGAGTTTGTTCCTTCACCAACCTGGCCAGGAAGTGTCGAACTTGAACATCAGTCGAGGCTGAGATTCAATCATGGCCATCAAGCTCTGCCACTCGGGCTCCTAAATTCACCTGCTGATTGAAAACCTCTACTCTTTTCCCCCAAAGACTCATGAACATTGTTCTATTAGTTGTTGTGCTCTGGAATGCACGGCCTGAAAGGGCGGTGGAAACAAAGTCAAGGGGAGAAATTTACGGAGCTACAGGGAAAGAGCAGGGAAGTGGGGACTATTTGGAGAGCTCTTTCAAAGAGCCGGCACAGACACAATGGGCCGAATGGCCTCCTCTGTGCTGCGTGATTCTATGATTGTATTAATTTCTGATACCGAGCACAGTTCCTTCTGGTGCATGCGCGAGTGATCAAGATCGGGGTTTATAGAATGACGTAAATATTGTCTCCCTTTGATGATGGTCCATTAGTTGAAGGGGGTAGAATTCTGTAAATTTGTCAGCATTTCTTGACTTGTTGTGTTAAACAATCGCAATACTGAAGTCCAATGACTCGGCTGCTAGTATACATGAACCTACCTGAAGCAGGTGGAGGTGTGGTGGAGATAGGGGCCAAGTTACTGCGAGCTGCGGGTGGAAGTCACCATCAAGAATACACACATGCTTAGCGCTGGAACATGCCCTGGGAGAGCCTGTTGAATTTGGACAGAACGGGACAATACAAGAAGTCTCTTACTAGAAACCTTTGAGTTTTCTCTGGGAACGATTGTTTTGTATCCAGTGAATTGGGAGGGGGGCGGGAGGGAGGTCCCCTTCTCTTCCCACCCCCTCCAATTTTCACCCCTTTTCTCCTGCACACATTGCTCTTTCTGGGGTACAGGCGCTGATGGACCTCCAATATCTCGCCCAAGTGGCTGTGACTGAGTCTGGACAACGAGCGCCAGCAGGTTATTTGGCCACAGACTGTGACCCAATCCGATCTGGTAGCCACGCACTCTGCACCATCCACCGTCAGGCCCTGGCTAGTGATCAAGAGCCCAATGAAGCCAAGTTTACAACAATAACGTGCACTTCTATAGTGCCTTTAACCTAACACTCTCCCCCTCAGGTGACCGAAGGCTGCGCTGGCGCACTGGAGGCGGTGTTGGACCTCGTCATCGATGTCTGCCCTTGCTGATAGTAGGCTCCCGAGGTGTGGAAAGTGGTCCACGTTGTCCAAGGCTGCGCTGTGGATTTTGATGACTGGGGAGGCAGTGCTGTGTGGCGGGGTCAGGTTGGTGGAGGACCTTTGTCTTATGGATGTTTAGTGTAAGGCCGATGCTTTCGTACCTTGCCTTGGTGAAGATGTTGACAATGGCTTGGAGTTCAGCCTCTGAATGTGCGCAGGTGCAAGCTTTGTCTGCGTACTGTAGTTCGATGACAGAGGATGGGGTGACCTTGGATCTAGCCTGGAGGCGACGAAGGTTGAACAGGTTCCCATTGGTTCTATAGTTTAGTTCCACTCCAGCGGGGAGCTTGTTGAGTGTGAGGTGGAACATTGCAGCGAAGAAGATCGAGAAGAGGGTTGGCGCGATGACACAGCCCTGCTTGACCCCTGTCCGGACGTGGATTGGGTCTGTGGTGGATCCGTTGGTCAGGATGAGAGTGTTTGAAGACCAGGACCTCAAATCTGGCACCAAGCTTATGGTCTACAGGGCAGTAGTGATACCCGCCCTCCTATATGGCTCAGAGACGTGGACTATATACAGTAGACACCGCAAAGCGCTGGAGAAGTACCACCAGCACTGTCTCCGCAAGATCCTGCAAATCACTGGGAAGATGGACACACCAACGTCAGTGTTCTCGATCAGGCCAACATCCCCAGCATCGAAGTACTGACCACACTCGACCAGCTCCGTTGGGCGGGCCACATCGTCCGCATGCCTAACACGAGACTCCCAAAGCAAGTGCTCTACTCGGATCTCCTACACGGCAAGTGAGCCCCAGGTGGGCAGAGGAAATGTTTCAAGGACACCCTCAAAGCCTCCTTAATAAAGTGCAACATCCCCACCGACACCTGGGAGTCCCTGGCCCAAGATCGTCCTAAGTGGAGGAAGAGCATCCGGGAGGGCGCTGAGCACCTCGAGTCTCGTTGTCGAGAGCGTGCAGAAACCAAGCGCAGGCAGCGGGAGGAGCGTGCAGCAAACCTGTCCCACCCACCCCTTCCCTCAACGACTGTCTGTCCCACCTGTGACAGGTTCTGTGGTTCTCTTATTGGACTGTTCAGTCACCTAAGGACTCATTTTTAGAGTGGAAGCAAGTCTTCCTCGATTCCGAGTGACTGCAGACAGCGGAAGGAGCGTGCGGCAAACCAGACTCCCCACCCACCCTTTCCTTCAACCACTGTCTGTCCTATCTGTGACAGAGACTGCAATTCCCGTATTGGACTGTATAGCCATCTGAGAACTCACTTGTAGAGTGGAAGCAAGTCTTACTCAATTCCGAGGGACTGCCTATAATGATGATGATTAACCCAAGACTCCATCCCTCTCCCTAGCATCGGTCTGAGGCTGAACCAAACTGTCCGCAACCTGGGTGTCATATTTGATCCCGAAATGAGCTGCTGACCACATATCCACGGCATAACTACAATCGCTTCTTTCCACCTCCGTAACATCGCCCACCTCTGCACCTACCTCAGCTCATCAGCTGCTGAAGTCCTCATCCATACCTTTGTTACCTCTAGACTTGACTACTCCAATTAACTCCTGGCTAGCCTCCCACATTCTACCCTTCGTAAACTTGAGGTCATCCAAAATTCGATAGCCCGTGACCTATGCTGACAAATTCGCACCAAGTTCCGGCTCACCCATCGCCCCCTGTGCTCGCTGACCTACATTGGCTCCTGGTTAAGCAATGCCTCGATTTCAAAATTCTCATCCTCGTTTTCAAATCCCTCCATGGCTTCGCCCCTCCCTATCTCCTCCAGCCCCCCAACCCCCCCGAGATGTCTGCTCGCCTCTAATTCTGCCCTCTTGAGCATCCCTGATTATAATCGCTCAACTAAGTTAAAGGCGCTATATAAATGCAGTGTGTTGTTGTTGCTGTAAGAAAACATCCCAAAGCGCTCCACAAGAGTGTTATCAAACAGAAATTGACATCGAGAAACGCAAATAGGTATTAGGGCAGGTGACCAAAGCTTGGTCACAGAGATGGGTTTTATCTTAAAGGAGGAGAGACGGAGAGGTATAGGGAGGGAATTCCAGAGTTTGGGGCCTCGGCAGCTGAAGGCACGGCCGCCAATAGCGGAGAGATTAAAATCGGGGATGCTCGCTAGGATAGAATTGGAAGAGTGCAGATATCTCGGGGGGGGCTGGAGGAGATTACAGAGATAGGGAGGGGTGAGGCCATGGAGGGATTTGAAAACAAGGATGATAATTTTAAATTCGAGGCGTTGCCGGACCGGGACCCAATGTAGGTCAGCGAGCACAGGGGGTGATGGGTGAACGGGACATAATAGAGTCATAGAAATTCACAGCGTGGAAGGAGGCCATTTCGGCCCATTGTGTCCGCGCCGGCCGACAAAGAGCTAACCAGCCTAATCCCACCTTCCAGCTCTAGGTCCGTATCTCTGTAGGTTACGGCACTTCAAGTGCACATCCAAATACTTTTTAAATGTAATGAGGATTTCTGCCTCTACCACCCTTTCAGGCAGTGAGTTCCAGACCCCCACCACCCTCTGGGTGAAAAGGTTGCTCTCAAGTATCCTTTAAACCGACTATCAATTACTTTAAATCTATGCCCCTTGGTTGTTGACCCCTCTGTTAAGGGAAATAGGTCCTTCCTATTCACTCTATCTAGGGCCCTCATAATTTTATACACAACACAAGAAATAGGAGCAGGAGTAGGCCATTTGACCCCCTCGAACCTACTCCGCCATTTAATAAGATCATGAGAGTTAACATTCCTGGTCGATGAACCTTCATCAGAACTGGAGCAAAAAGAAGATTCTTAACAAGCACTGAAAGGGGGAGGGGAAGGTCTGTGATAGGTTGGAAGACAGGAGAGATTAGAGAGACATTGCATCCAATTTCCACCCTTCCCTCACCTTCACACGGTCCATCTCCGACTCTTTCCTTCCCTTCCTCGAGTTCTCCGTCTCCATCTCTGGGGATAGGCTATCGACCAGTGTCCACTATAATCCCACTGACTCCCACAGCTACCTGGACTACACGTCCTCCCACCCTGCATCCTGTAAGGACTCCATTCCAGTCTCCCAGTTTCTCCGTCTCCGTCGCATCTGCTCTGACGACGCCACCTTTCACACTAGTGCCTCTGCCATGTCTTCCTTTTTGCTCAACAGAGGATTCCCCTGCACCGTGGTTAATACGGCCCTCGATCGTGTCCGTTCTATTTCCCACACCTCTGCTCTCACCCCTTCCCCTCCCTCTCAGAACCATGACAGGGTTCCCCTTGTCCTCACCTTTCACCCCACCAGCCTCCAGGTTCAACGGATCATCCTCCGCCACTTCCGTCACCTCCAGCGTGATCCCACCACCAATCACATCTTCCACTCTCCTCCCAGCATTCCGAAGGGACCACTCCCTCCGCGATACCCTAGTCCATTCCGCAGTCACCCCCAGCACCCCCTCCCCTTCCCACGGCACCTTCCCGTGCAAGCGCAGGAGATGCAACACCTGCCCTTTTACCCCCTCCCTTCCCACTATCCAGGGCCCCAGATACTCCTTCCAGGTGAAACAGCGATTTACTTGTACTTCTTTCAATTTAGTATACTGTATTCACTGCTCACGGTGGGGTCTCCTCTACACTGGGGAGACCGAGCGTAGATTGGGTGACCGCTTGCAGAACACCTCCGTTCAGTCCGCAAGTGTGACCCCGAGCTTCCGGTCGCCTGTCACTTTAATTCTCCGCTCCCACTCTGACCTCTCCATCCTCGGCCTCCTGCACTGTTCCAATGAAGCTCAACGCAAGCTCGAGGAACAGCACCCCATCTTTCGTTTAGGCACTTTACAGCCTCCTGGACTCAACATCGAGTTCAAAAATTTCAAAGCATAACCGCTGCCAATCTTTGCCTCCCTCCCCACCCAGCACCCCCAGCCCTCCCCCCCATCCCCCCCGCCCAGCACCCCTGTTTCTTTCTTTTTTTCTCCTCGTCTCTAGTGGCAGTTGGTCATTATCCCACCATTGGCACCCTAACTTGATTAATGTTTTTCTAACTCCTGGCATTGCCATTTGAATTTGGGCCATCATCCCTTTTGTCTCTCTAATCTCTCCTGCCTTCCACCCTATCACAAGCCTTCCCTTTTGTTCTCTCTTCCCCTGCCCCTTTCAGTGCTTGTTAAGAATCCGTTCTTTCCGAACATTCTCCAGTTCTGACGAAGGGTCATCGACCCGAAACGTTAACTCTGCTTCCTCTCCACAGATGCTGCCTGACCTGTTGAGATTTCCGCATTTTCTGTTTTTATTCCAGATTCCAGCATCCGCAGTATTTTGCTTTTGTAATATGATCATGGCTGACCTGATCATGGACTCAGCTCCACTTCCCTGCCCACTCCCCATAACCCTTTATTCCCTTATCGCTCAAAAATATGTCTATCTTCGCCTTAAATATATTCAAAGACCCAGACTCCACAGCTCTCTCGGGCAGAGAATTCCACCCTCTGAGAGAAGAAATTCCTCCTCATCTCAGTTTTAAATGGCAGCCCCTTATTCTGAGATTGTGCCCCCTAGTTCTAGTCTCCCCCATGAGTGGAAATACAGGGCTAGAGTTTCCCTAACCTGTTTTTCTGGCGCCCTCACTCGAGGTGCGCCGTTTTTGTCCGCCTCCAAGCGCGCCGAAAAAAGACATCCGTATTCAGGCCACTCCCCAGCCTCTCATCGGTCGTGGCACAGCGTGGCTCATTGGATTGGGGGCGGAGCCAGGTCCCGGCGCTGAAAACAGTGCTGGGTCCTCTGCACATGCACGCGAGACTCTGCGCGCATGTGCAGTAGCTCCTGGCAGGCCATTTCTGCAAACGCGCGTGGGCTGTGTGGGAGGGGCCTGAAGCACGCTGTCCCTAGCTCTGGCTAAATGGCTCCCTCATCAACGGCCAGCAGCGTTCCCCAAGGTAGGACTTGTATTTTTTATTTTTTACTTACTGATTGATTTTGATGCTTTAGGTGCAAGGTTCCTTCTATTTTTTTATTTGTTATTTATTGATTGCTTATTACTTTGGTCTTAGTGCTTTAGGTGCAGGGTTCCTTCTATTTTATTATTTGTTATTTATTGATTGCTTATTACTTTGGTCTTAGTGCTTTAGGTGCAGGGTTCCTTCTATTTTATTTGTTAATTAATTGCTTATTACTTTTTGTGCTTTGTTTGGTGCTTGGTTGTGCTTTAAATGTAGTTACTTGCGCCGATTCCTTAACTCTAGGTAAGGTTTTTCTGTGCGGACAGAAGTGGCAGTATACGCTGCCCTAAGTTAGTTTGGAGCAACTATTTGCTGTCCAAACGTCTAAAACAGGGGTAAGTGGCTGGGAATGCCCCCTTTTGAAAAAAAAAACCTAAAAAAAAACCGAACTAACTCATTTACACTGGCGCAAATTAAATGGCCAGAATTGCAACTAAAAAGATAGTCCAGAAAAATCAAGTTGCTCCAAAAAAAAAAAGGAGCAACTCCTGGGAAAACTTGGGCCCTCCTCTCTGCATCCACCTTGTCGGGCCCCCTCATTATCTTATGTTTCGATAAGATCACCTCTCATTCTTCTGAACTCCAATGAGTATAGACCCAACCTACTCAACCTATCTTCATAAGTCAACTCCCTCATTTCCGGAATCAACCTAGTGAACCTTCTCTGAACAGTCTCCAATGCAAGTATATTCTTTCTTAAATATGGAGACCAAAACTGTACACAGTACTCTAGGTGTGGCCTCACCAATACCCTGTGCAGTTGTAGCAGGACGTCTCTGCTTTTATACTATAGCCCCCTTGCAATAAAGGCCAACATCCTATTTGCCTTCCTGATCACTTGCTGTACCTGCATACTAACTTTTTGTGTTTCATGCACAAGGTCCCTCTGTACTGAAGCACTGCAATTGTTCCCCATTTAAATTATAATTTGCTTTTCTATTATTTCTGCCAAAGTGGATAACCTCACATTTTCCCACATTATACTCCATCTGCCAAATTTTTGCCCACTCACTTAGCCTGTCTATATCCCTTTGCAGACTTTTTGTGTCCTCCTCACAATTTGCTTTCCCACCCATCTTTATGTCATCAGCAAACTTGGTTACATTACACTCAGTCCCTTCATCCAAGTCATTAATATAGATTGTAAATATATGAGGTCCCAGCACCGATCCCTGCGGCACCCCACTAGTTACTGTTTGCCAACCGGAAAATGACCCATTTATCCCGACTCTCTGTTTTCTGTTAGTTAGCCAATCCGCTATCCATGCTAATATATTACCCCCAACCCCGTGAACTTTTATCTTGTGCAGTAAACCTTTATCTTGTGCTTTTATGTGGCACCTTATCGAATGCCTTCTGGAAATCCAAATACACCACATCCACTGGTTTCCCCTTATCTACCCTGTTTGTTACATCCTTGATGAACTCCAGTAAATTTGTCAAACATGATTTCCCTTTCATAAACCCATGCTGACTCTGCTTGATTGAATTATGCTTTTCCAAATGTCCTGCCACTGTTTCCTTAATAATGGACTCCAGCATTTTACCCAACGACCGATGTTAGGCTAACTGGTCTTTAGTTTACTGCTTTCTGTCTGCCTCCTTTTTTAAATAGGGGCGATACATTTGCGGTTTTCCAATCCACTGGGACCTCCCCAGAACCCAAGGAATTTTGGTAGATTACAACCAATGCATCCATTATCTCTGCAGCCACTACTTTGAGGATCCTAGGATGCACGCCATCAGGTCCAGAGGACTTGTCTGCTTTTAATCCCATTATTTTACCGAGTACTACTTCTTTAGTGATTTATTAAATTCCTCCCTCCCTATAGCCCCTCGATTATCCCTTATTGGGATGTTTTTAGTGTCTTCTACCATGAAGACTGATACAAAATATTTGTTCAAAGTCTCTGCCATTTCCCTGTTCCCCATTATTAATTCCCCAGTCTCATCCTCTAGGGGACTAATGTTTACTTTAGCCACTCTTTTTCTTTTTATGTACCTATAGAAATTTTTACTATCTGTTTTTATATTTCGTGCTAGTTTACTTTCATAATCTCAATACCTCAATAAGTTCTCCCCTCAGCCTCCTCTGTTCCAAAGAAAGCAAACACAGCCTATCCAATCTTCCCTCATAGCCACAATTCTCCAGTGCAGGCAACATCCTCGTAAATCTCCTCTGTACCCTCTCTAGTGCAATCACATCTTTCCTGTAATGCGGTGACCAAAACTGCACGCAGTACTCTAGTGTTTTATACAGTTCAAGCATAACCTCCCTGTTCTTGTATTCTATGCCTTGGCTAATAAAGGCAAGTATTCCGTATGCCTTTTTAAACCACCTTATCTATATGCCCTGCTACCTTCAGGAATCTGTGGACATGCACTCCAAGGTCCTTTTGTTCCTCTACTAGTATTTGTTGTTTATTCCCTTGCCTTTTTGGCCCTCCCCAAATGCATTATCTCACATTTCTCTGGATTGAATTCAATTTGCCTCTGCTCTGCCCACCTGACCAGTCCATTGATATCTTCCAGCAGTCTACAGCTTTCTTCTTCATTATCAACCACAAGGCCAATTTTTGTATCGTCTGCCAACTTCTTAATCATAACCCCAACATTCAAGTCTAAAATCATTGATATATACCGCAAAAAGCAAGTGACCCAGTGAGCTCTGCGGAACCCCGCTGGAAACAGCCGTCCAGTCACAAAAACACCCATCAACCATTATGGTGTGAATTAGGACATGGGAGCTAGAGTTTTGGATGAGCTCAATTCTTCCAGCTCAAATACTGCTCCCGCTGAACACAGCTATCTCGGCGCACACAGGTGATTGAATCCGAGACCGCCCTGGTCTATATAGTTCAGTAACACTTATCCACTCAGCCTCTGACAGGAATAGATTGCAAAAAGAACCGCATAGCTCAACTGTTTAAATTATTATTTAAAAAATAACCCCTTCCTCCTCCTTACAGTAACCTAGGGAATTCAGGAGAAACTTCTTTGCCCAGAGAGTGGCGAGAATGTGGAACTCGCCACCACAAGGAATGGTTGTGTCCATTAGCGTAGATGCCTTTAAGGGGAGGCTGGATAAACACATGAGGGAGAAAGGAATAGAAGGCTATGCTGATGGGGTGAGATTAAGTAGGGGGTGAGAGGAGGCTGGTGTGGAACAGTTGGGCCGAATGGCCTGTTTCTGTGCTGTTATATTCTATGTAATTATACTAACATCCTGCTTTAAATTCTGCACAAATTAACATTTCAGAACCTATGGGGGGTCATCAAAGTTTGTGCCAGCACAGACATCTTTTCATCGATAACATCAACTGCACCTCCCGGTGTCTTGCATTTCCCTGACACTGATAGCGCCCGGATTGATAGTTGCTGCATGAAAGGCATTTTGCAGGCTGAATTGGGCACCGCAGCTTTCCAAACGGGAATTATTTGGACCGCCCGCAAATAAAAATCTGTCATAAATAAGAAAAACATTTGCAAAGCAAGATTGAGAAAAAAATGTACAAAAAAATCCAAATCAATCAATTTGCTGGAATCTCCAGATTTCTGAGGCTCTTCAATGAAACTGGTAAGTAGCAAATCCAATTCATTCTGATTAAGCACTTAAAAATAAAGTCAAAACGCAAGCAAATCACAGCAATAATCCCTTCAAGGCATGCCAAGATATTGGACAGATTTCATCAGATCTTACTCACCTCCTCAGCCATAATGTAAGGATGTTGTCAGCACTGTGACTTCCCTCTGATCTGATCGGTTATTTTTTTGCTGGGGATGGGGGGGGGGGGGGGGGGTGTTCCCTGGGGCTAGGTCCAGCTGATAACCACTCCCTTCCGTCCTGGCATCTCCCTTTGCTGGCGAGTCCCCTCCTGGGGTCTGGTCCAGTTCAGACCCTCAAGTGTCCCACACACACACCACAGACCTGAGTGATCATTCCAGGGCCTCCGCTGCACGGTGCAAACTTACAAAGCCCAGAAAATCCATCACTGCCAAAGTCTGCTGCATCGAGAGCTTGTGGGCTGAACCTTTATTTAACTGGAAGCAGGGGGGGGGGAGAGGAGGTGACCAGATTTCAGACTGCTGGATGCAAATGTCTATGCACTCCTCTGAATAACCCCTTTAAAGTAAAACCTTTTCTCAATTGCAAAAACTTTATTCTGACAATATACTACTTGTTTTTTTTAAAAAAAACAATTACTTGTGCCACTTTCCAACAATGGGATGGTTGTAGGGCAGTGTTTTCAGACTGTACCAGAATATTTTTAAAAAACAGCTCCAGTCAGCAGGACTAATATTGACAGCATTGCAGCTGACTCCAGAGCTCTCGATCCACCCCATAATCACACACTAGGTGATAAACAAATCACGTTGCCAGGTAACTTCAAACTCCGACTCCGTTCAGTGCATGCAGCTGCCTTCCAACAAAAACAGCCGGCCAGAAAAATACCCTTACAGCAAAACAATGCACGCCAGAGTGACAGGTGTGCCTTACTGCCGCGTTTGGAAATCCTCTCTGCAAGTTTCTTGTTCCGCTCTGCAGTTGCGACCGTGTGAGACAAGGGGGCCAAAATGCACCTCTCGGAAACAGGCTCAATAGAAAGACGCAAGGAACTTGCATTTATATAGCGCTTTTCACCACCTCAGGACGCCCTTTTATAGAATCATACAGTGACACAGCACATCGTCATCATAGGCAGTCACTCGGAATCGAGGAAGACTTGCTTCCACTCTAAAAATGAGTCCTTAGGTGACTGAACAGTCCAATAAGAGAAGCACAGAACCTGTCACAGGTGGGACAGACAGTCGTTGAGGGAAGGGGTGGGTGGGACTGGTTTGCCGCACGCTCCTCCCGCTGCCTGCGCTTGGATTCTGCATGCTCTCGACGATGAGACTCGAGGTGCTCAGCGCCCTCCCGGATGCACTTCCTCCACTTAGGGCGGTCTTTGGCCAGGGACTCCCAGGTGTTGGTGGGGATGTTGCATTTTATCAAGGGGGCTTTGAGGGTGTCCTTAAAACGTTACCTCTGCCCACCTTTAGTTTGCCGTGAAGGAGTTCCGAGTAGAGTGCTTGCTTTGGGAGTCTTGTGTCAGGCATGCGAACAATGTGGCCTGCCCAACGGAGCTGATCAAGTGCACAGCACAACATTTGGATGTGCACTTGAAGTGCCATAACCTACAGGGCTACGGACCAAAAGCTGGAAAGTGGGATTAGGCTAGATAGCTGTTTGTCGGCCGGTGCGGACACGATGGGCCGAAATGACCTCCTTCCGTGCTGTAAATTTCTATGATTCTATGAAAAGGCTAATGGGATGCTGGCCTTTATATCTAGAGGACTAGAGTACAAGGGGGCAGGAGTTATGCTGCAGTTGTACAAAACCCTGGTTAGACCACACCTGGAGTACTGTGAGTAGTTCTGTGCACCACGCTGTAGGAAGGATATATTGGCCTTGGAGGGGTGCATCTTAGATTGACCAGAATGATATCTGGACTCCAACGGTTAAGTTACGAGGAGAGATTACACAAACTGTATTCCTTCGAATTTAGAAGGCTAAGGGGTGATCTGATTGAAGTTTTCAGGATATTAAGGAGAACAGATAGGGTAGATAGGTTGGGGCATCTAGGACTAGGGGGCATAGTCTAAAAATTAGAGCCAGACCTTTCAAGGAGTGAAATTGGGAGACACTTTTACACACAAGGCGCGGTAGAAGTTTGGAAATGGCAATTGATGCTGGGTCAATTGTTAATTTTCAATCAGAGATTGATAGCTTATTGTTAGCCAAAGGTATTAAGGGATATGGGCCAAAGGTCATGATCTCATTGAATGGTGGGACAGGCTCGAGGGGCTGAATGGCCTCCTCCTGTTCCTGTGTTAACAGAAGGAGGACATTCAGCCCATCATGCCAGGATTACTCCCCCCTGCCTGTTCCCCAGAGCACTGCAAATTTTTCCCTTCCAAGTATTTATCCAATTTCCCTTTTGAAAGTTACAACTGAAACTGCTTCCACCACCCTTTCAGGCAGCGCAATCAGATCACAACAACTCGCTGCGTAACAAAAATCTTCATCCCCCCTCTGGTTCTTTTACCAATTACCTTAAATCTGTGTCCTCTGGTCACTGACCCCCCCCTGCGAATGGAAACAGTTTTATCCCGATTTACTCTATCAAAACCCCTCATGATTTTGAACACTTCTATTAAATCTCCCCTCAACCTTCTCGGCTCTCAGGAGAACTATCACAACTTCTCCAGTATCTCCACATAACTGAAGTTCATCTACTGGGGTCAGTTCTGATGAAAGGTCATTACCTGAAATGTTAACTCTGTTTCTCTCTCCACAGATGCTGCCTGACCTGCTGAGTATTTCCAGCATTTTCAATTTTTATTTCAGATTTCCAGCATCCGCAGTATTTTGCTTTTGTTGACGTACTTTTTGAAGTGTAGTCGCTGCTGTAATGTAGGAAAAATGGCGGCCAATTTGCACATAACACGGTTCCACAAACAGCAATGGCCAGATAATCTGCTTTTAGTGATGTTGATTGAGGGATAAATATTGGCCTGGACACCGGAGAAAACTCCCCTGCTGTTCTTTGAAATACTGCCGCGGGATCTTTTACGTCCACTTGTGGGAGCAGACAGGGCCTCAGTTTAATGTCTCATCCGAAAGACGGCATCTCTGACAGTGCAGCACTCCCTCAGCACTGTACTTGGAGTATCAGCCTAGATTTATGTGCTGAAATCCCTGGAGTGGGACTTGAACCCACAACCTTTTAACTCAGGCAAGAGTGCTACCCATTGAACCACTGGCTAACACGCCCTAGTAGAGCAAAATATTGATGTATTTCAGCTGTGGTTCAGTGGGTAGCACTTTCGCCCCTAAGTCAGAAGGTTGTGGGTTCAAGTCCTGCTCCAGAAACTTGAGCACTTAAGTCTAGACTGACACTCCAGTGCAGCGCTGAGGGAGTGCTGCACTGTCAGAGGCGCAGTTTTCGGATGAGATGTTAAACCGAGGCCGTGTCTGCTTTCAGGCGGACATAAAATATCATGGCATTATTTCAGAGAAAAGCAGGGGAGTTATCCCTGGTGTCCTGGACAATATTTATCCCTCAATCAACACAACAAAAACAGATTATCTGGTTATAATCACATTGCTGTTTGTGGGAGCTTGCTGTGCATAAGTTGGCTGCTGCGGTTCCCACATTACAACAGTGACTGCAGTCCAAATATACTTCATTGGCTGTAAAGCGCTTTAAGATGTCGGTTGGTCATGAAAGGTGCTATATAAATGCAATTCTTTCTTTCCTTTTTCTTTTTAAATATTTACTAAACTCAAGCATGCTTTCATTGTAAGAGCATTTGTACATTTCAAATCAGGCCTCAGCGACATTTAATCCAGGTTGGTTGCTCGTTTATCTTATGGCTGTGTGTGGGATCTCAGCCCACACCAACCGTCGATATTACAACAGTGACTGCTCTTCAAAAGTACTTAATTGGCTGCAAAGCGCTTTGCGATGTCCGGAGGATGTGAAAGGACCTATAGAAATGCAAGTTCTTTCTTATGCTTTGAAATGTTTTACTGTAATGTTTACCCTCCCCATTTTGCAGTAACTTCAGGCGTTTATCAGAAAGGAAGACTTGCATTTATGTAACGCCTTTTATGACCACCGAATGCTTTACAGCCAATGAAGTAACATCTGTGGTTGGGAAAATGTTGGAGTCCATTATTAAAGAAGCAGTAGCAGGACATTTGGAAAAGCAAAATTCGGTCAGGCAGAGTCAGCATGTATTTATGAAGGGGAAGTCATGTTTGACAAATTTGCTGGGAGTTCTTTGAGGATGTAACGAACAGGGTGGATAAAGGGGAACCAGTGGATGTGGTGTATTTGGACTTCCAGAAGGCATTTGACAAGGTGCCACATAAAAGGTTACTGCACAAGATAAAAGTTCACGGGATTGGGGGTAATATATTAGCATGGATAGAGGATTGGTTAACTAACAGAAAACAGAGAGTCGGGATAAATGGTTCATTCTCGGGTTGGCAACCAGTAACTAGTGGGGTGCCACGGGGATCAGTGCTGGGACACCAACTATTTACAATCTATATTAATGACTTGGAAGAAGGGACTGAGTGTAAAGTAGCCAAGTTTGCTGATGATACAAAGATGGGAGGAAAAGCAATGTGTGAGGAGGACACAAAAAATCTGCAAAAGGACATAGACAGGCTAAGTGACTGGGCAAAAATTTGGCAGATGGAGTATAATGTTGGAAAGTGTGAGGTCATGCATTTTGTCAGAAAAAAAATCAAAGAGCAAGTTATTATTTAAATGGAGAAAGATTGCAAAGTGCCGCAGTACAGCGGGACCTGGGGGGTACTTGTGCATGAAACACAAAAGCATAGTATGCAGGTACAGCAAGTGATCAGGAAGGCCAATGGTATCTTGGCCTTTATTGCAAGGGGGATGGAGTATAAAAGCAGGGAAGTCTTGCTACAGCTATACAGGGTATTGGTGAGGCCACACCTGGAATACTGCGTGCAGTTTTGGTTTCCATATTTTCGAAAGGATATACTTTCTTTGGAGGCAGTTCAGAGAAGGCTCACTAGGTTGATTCCGGGGATGAGGGGTTTGACTTATGAGGAAAGATTGAGTAGGTTGGGCCTCTACTCATTGAAGTTCAGAAGAATGAGAGCTGATCTTATCGAAACGTATAAGATTATGAGGGGGCTTGACAAGGTGGATTCAGAGAGGATGTTTCCACTGATGGGGAAGACTAGAGCTAGAGGGCATGATCTTAGAATAAGGGGCCGCCCATTTAAAACAGAGATAAGGAGGAATTTCTTCTCTCAGAGGGTTGTAAATCTGTGGAATTTGCTGCCACGGAGAGCTATGGAAGCTGGGACATTGAATAAATTTAAGACAGAAATAGACAGTTTCTTGAGCGATAAGGGGATAAGGGGTTATGGGGAGCGGGCGGGGAACTGGAGCTGAGTCCATGATCAGATCAGCCATGATCTTATTGAATGGCGGAGTCAACCCCCTCATCTCCAGAATCAACCCAGTGAATCTTCTCTGAACAGCCTCCAATGCAAGTATATCCTTCCTTAAATACGGAGACCAAAATTGTACGCAGTACTCCAGGTGTGGCCTCACCAATGCCCTGTACAGTTGTAGCAGGACTTCTCTGCTTTTATACTCTATGCCCCTTGCAATAAAGGCCAACATTCCTTTTGCCTTCCTGATTACTTGCTGTACCTGCATTCGAACATTTTGTGTTTCATGCACAAGGGCCCCCAGATCCCTCTGTTCTGCAGCATTTTGCAATTTTTCCCCATTTAAATTATAATTTGCTTTTCTATTATTTCTGCCAAAGTGGATAACCTCACATTTTCCCACATTATACTCCATCTGCCAAATATTTGCCCACTCACTTCGCCTGTCTATATCCCTTTGCAGGTTATTTGTGTCCTACTCACAATTTCAAGAGCAATTAAACCGGATTCAGCTCAGTTCCCGTGCAGAGAGAAGGTTGTCAGCAAAAGAAAAAAACCTACTCAAGTGTAAAAGCCCTGAGCGTCCTGACCTGAGGGAGATGCGAGACGAGCCCCATCGGCGGACCGAATGTTGTCGCTGACTGTATCCCAAACTGCTCCAACTGTCTTCCTCTGACACAAGATGGAGTTTAGAACCACATCGGACATGGCCTGGTTTCCCCGCAGCATCGACAACAATTAGTTGGGAGGTCAGGTAAAACATAGAACCATATAGCGCGGAAGGAGGCCATTCGGCCCATCGAGCCTGTGCCGGCTCTTTGAAAGAGCTGTTCAATTAGTCCCACTCCCCCGCTGCTTGTTCCCCATTGTCCTGCAAATTATTCCTCTTCAAAGTATTTATCCAATTCCCTTTTGAAAGTTGCCATTGAATCTGCTCCCACCATCCTTTCAGGCAGCGCGTTCCAAATCTTGCTGCGTAAGAACAAAATCTCCTCATCTCCCACTCTGGTTCTTTTGCCAATTTTTTTTTTCCAAAGCAACATTTTATTGTTATCATTTCATAAGCATTTTATCACAAGTTTGTACAAGATACACAGTATGCTTCCAGATGATATTCATTCTTCTGAAACCCATTTCGTTCAGTGGTGGTTCACATAATTTTTGCACAAGTCCATCTAGCTTAGTGGTGGCATCAATGTTCTTGACTGGAAGATTTGTTTTTTTACTGCCTTTTTAGCTCTATGTGACACCTTGTAAAACAACAAAGGTTGTGATGGCTAGACTGGGCCATAACTCTCGGTACGCAATAGCGTAAGGATTCATTTTAAACCACCGCTCTGCAACAGCACGACCGGCCATCGTGTTATGTCTCTGGATACATCTCCTCACTGCCTCAGTCCCAGGAAGGCCACCGGCTTCTGAAGTATCTGAAATTTATCTGAAATCTGAACCCTCTGGTTACCGGCCCACCCACCACTGGAAACAGCTTCCATTGTCCCGAGGCTAGTGCAAAACGTTCACACTCTGGATTCTAAACTAAAGGCCGAGCATTAAACGGAAAGCCCACTGTTGTCATCTGTCCAGCCTAACACGAAGCTCCGTGTTATAAAACCGCCAGGGCGGTCACAATGCAAACCCCGCCCCTCGCAGACCCATCTCGTCGCGTTTCTCATACCTGTCTCCTGACATCAACGTCTCTCACCAACAATCGCAGGCCAGAAACCCGCGTTACGTCCAGGGGAGAATCTGACGCTGGCAGCAGTAAGGCAGACAGTTCTTTTGTCTCTCTCTTGCCTCTTCAAGATCTGCCTTATGCTTACCTGTGGCGTGTTAAGCCGTTCAAATCCACCTGCAGGTAAATCTGAATAATCAAATACGCTGTTCAAGCAAACGTGGAAGAGATGTGTGGGGTGCTCCAGGTTTAGTTACAGCTGGTTTAACCAGTCCAGGTACACTGGTCCTCTTATCAGCAATCCTATTTTAAAAATTCCATTGCTACAAACTTACAATCTTGTATGCATTTGCATTGGTTAAACAGAGAGATATAGGAGATACTTTTCCAATCCCAATGCTCTCCTGGCCGGCCTCCCATCCTGCGCACTCTGTAATCTTCAGCACTACAGCAAAGCACCACTGCCCATATCCTATCCCGCACCAAGTCCCGCTCACCCACCCACCATCCCTGTGTTTGCGGACCGACATCGGCTCCCGCTCCCGCTCGGGTTTAAATCCCTTCACTGAATCTCCCTCGACTTTAAATCCCGTCTTTCAGATGAGACGTTAAACCGAGGCCTCGTCTGCTCTCTCAAGTGGACGTAAAAGATCCCATGGCGCTATTTCTCGAAAAAGAGCAGGGGAGTTATCCCCGGTGTCCTGGCCAATATTTATCCCTCAATCAACATAACAAAAAGTTAATCTGGTCATTATCACATTGCTGTTTGTGGGAGCTTGCTGTGCGCAATTTGGCTGCCGCGTTTCCCACATTACATAAGAACATAAGAAATAGGAGCAGGAGTAGGCCATATGGCCCCTCGAGCCTGCTCCGCCATTTAATAAAATCATGGCTGATCTGATCGTGGACTCAGCTCCACTTCCCTGCCCACTCCCCATAACCCTTTATCCCCTTATCGTTTAAGAAACTGTTTATTTCTGTCTTAAATTTATTCAATGTCCCAGCTTCCACAGTTCTCTGAGGCAGCAAATTCCACTGATTTACAACCCTCTGAGAGAAGAAATTTCTCCTCATCTCAGTTTTAAATGGGCAGCCCCTTATTCTAAGATCATGCCCTCTAGTTCTAATCTTCCCCATCAGTGGAAACATCCTCTCTGCATCCACCTTGTCAGGCCCCTTCATAATCTTATAGGTTTCGATAAGATCACCTCTCATTCTTCTGAATTCCAATGAGTAGAGGCCCAACCTACTCAACCTTTCCTCATAAGTCAACCTATTGAACCTTCTCTGAACTGCCTCCAAGGCAAGTATATCCTTTCGAAAATATGGAAACCAAAACTGCACGCAGTATTCCAGGTGTGGCCTCATCAATACCCTGTATAGCTGTAGCAAGACTTCCCTGCTTTTATACTCCATCCCCCTTGCAATAAAGGCCAAGATTCAATTGGTCTTCCTGATCACTTGCTGTACCTGCATACTATCCTTTTGTGTTTCATGCACAAGTACCCTAGGTCCCGCTGTACTGCAGCACTTTGCAATCTTTCTCCATTTAAATAATAACTTGCTCTTTGATTTGTTTTCTGCCAAAGCGCTTGACCTCACACTTTCCAACATTATACTCCATCTGCCAAATTTTTGCCCACTCACTTAGCCTGTCCATGTCCTTTTGCAGATTTTTTGTGTCCTCCTCACACATTGCTTTTCCTCCCTTCTTTATATCATCAGCAAACTTGGCTACGTTACACTCAGTCCCTTCTTCCAAGTCGTTAATGTAGATTGTAAATAATTGGGGTCCCAGCACTGATCCCTGCGGCACCCCACTAGTTACTGATTGCCAACCCGAGAATGAACCATTTATCCCGACTCTCTGTTTTCTGTTAGTTAGCCAATCCTCTATCCATGCTAATATATTACCCCCAACCCCGTGAACTTTTATCTTGTACTATTAACAACAGGGACTACAGTCCAAAAGTACTTAATTGGGACTGTAAAGTGCTTTGAGACGCCCGGTGGTCATGAAAAGCGCTATATAAATGCAAATCTTTCTTTCTTTCTCATGGTCTTGCCCCTCCCTATCTCGAACTCTACAGCCACTCCAGAACATTCCGTTTCTCCGACTCTGGCCTCTTGTGCACCCTGACCCCTTTGCCGTGCCTCGCACACTCTGGAATTCCCTCCCAAAACCTCTCTCCCTTGCTCACTGCCACTCCTCTATTAAGACCCTCCTTAAAAGCCACCTCATTGACCAAGCTGTTGGTCACCCCGCTTAATACCTTCTTCTTTGGCTCAACATTCACTTTTGTCAGATATTTGCACCTGTATAAAGCTCTTTGGGTGTTTCTTTCTCCATTACAGGTGCGACACAAAGGCTAATGGTTGGTGTTGTTGTTATTAATTGTAACATAAGAACAGAAGAATTAGAAGCAGGAGTAGGCCATACAGCCCCTCGAGCCTGCTCCACCATTCAATAAGATCATGGCTGATCTTCTACCTTAAACCCAACTTTCCCGCTCGATCCCCTCATCCCTCGATTCTCCTAGAGTCCAAAAATCTATCGATCTCAGTCTTGAATATACTCAACAACTCAGCATCCACAGCCCTCTGGGACAGAAAATTCCATAGATTCACAACCCTCCGAGTGAAGAAATTCCTCCTCATCTCTGTCTTAAATGGCCGACCCCTTATCCTAAGACTGCGGCCCCTGAGTTCTAGACACTCCAACCCGGGGAAACAACCTCTCAGCATCTACCTTGTCAATCCCCTTCAGAATCTTGTATGTTTCAATGATATCACCGCTCATTCTTCTAAACTCCAGAGTATAGACCCATTCTACACAATCTCTCCTCATAAGACAGCCAGGAATCAATCTAGTGAACTTCTTGCAGCTGCAAGTGGCTTCATAGAAACGACAGCATTGCCACCTCTTCCACCTGCAGACGTGATCCAGATGGAACACTAGCTGAGCTCCCGTAGCAGTGCTCCCAGATAAAATATAACGTACATTTTTCTATAGGCAGTGCACTACACAAAGTTATGGATTTCCTGCTGTTCCATTGTTCACTTGCCTGTACTTTGAACTCATCCCTCTCCTATTATATTTCTTATTCTATTCTATATTCTATTTCTTGACTTGAGTTTTGAAGGGAATTTCATATTCCATCGGCTTTTGAGGCTGACAGCAATGTTTTGGGGGCTGGTCCCTGTTCCCTCCGCCTTCAGCACTGCCTCTACTGGAACCGATCTTTTGCATATTCTGGGCAGGGAGGTCTGGTGAGATCAAGATTTCCAATCCATAGTTTTTTTTCTTATTCATTCACGGGATGTGGGCGTCGCTGGCAAAGCCTGGCATTTATTGCCCATCCCTAATTGCCCCTTGAGAAGGTGGTGGTGAGCCGCCTTCTTGAACCGCTGCGGTCCTTGTGGTGAAGGTGCTCCCACACCGTGCTGTTAGGGAGGGAGTTCCAGGATTTTGACCCAGCGACGATGAAGGAACGGCCGATATATTTCCAAGTCAGGATGGTGTGTGACTGGGGGGGGGGGGGGAAACATGTAGGTGATGGTGTTCTCATGCGCCTGCTGCCCTTGTCCTTCCAGGTGGTAGAGATGGCGGGTTTGGGAGGTGCTGCTGAAGAAGCCGTGGTGAGTTGCTGCAGTGCATTTTGTAGGTGGTACACTCTGCAGCCAGGGGGCGCCGGTGGTGGAGGGAGTGAATGTTGAAGGTGGTGGACAGAAAGCACGCTGTGGGAATCACGGAAGAGCAACAGCGCTCAGGTAGGAAGTCCAGAGTCATCCTGAGGGGAAGGGGAAGAATGGTGTTTCGGTGGGGATGGGAGGCAGGGGAAAGAGCAGCGAAGCTGGGAGCAGAATTCCCAGCTTTACTGTTGGCCAATGAGATTGCTCAAAAGGAACATCATTCTGATTCCGCGATCTTTCATTGGAGCTCTCCCCAGTGCCAAGCTGCATAATTCCACAGGGAGTGGTTGAGGAGAATAACATAAATGCATTTAAAGGGAAGCTAGATAAACACCAGAGGGAGAAAGGAATAGGATAGAGATGATGAAGTAGGGGTGGGAGGAGGCTCATGTGGAGCATAAACACCAGAATAGACCAGATAGGATGAATGGCCTGTAAATACTATGTAATTCTATGTAATCCTTAATCCCTTAGTGTTTTGTTGTTGTATACATTACTAGAACCAGGGGTCACAGTCTCATAATAAGGGGTCGGCCATTTAGGACTGAGATGAGGAGAAACTTCTTCACTCAAGAGGGCTGTGGAGGCTCAGTCGTTGAATGTATTCAAGACAGAGATCGATAGATTTTTGGATATTAAGGGAATCAAGGATCGGGCAGGAAAGTGGAGTTGAGGTAGAAGATCAGCCATGATCTTATTGAATGGTGGAGCAGGCCCGATGGGCCGAATGGATTACTCCTGCTTCCCAATTCTTATGTTCTTACTACAAACTTACCACCCTGCGCTCCATTACTGATGGCAGGTTCATATGATTTGCACTCATAATCCTTTGACTACAACCAATTCTACCGAGCAGCTTTGACACCATCAACCACACCACCCCCCCTCCCCCCACCGAGATCTCCTATATATCAGATGCATAGAAACGACAGGCCATACACAAATGGAAAAGAGCACTTATACATCACCTTTAACACCGGAGTGTGGGGGTGGGGGGGTGTTTTGTGGCTCCAGGTGAGGATGGCTGTGTGGAACCTGGACACCAAGGCTCAGTGGATGAAGAGTTATGGTGGCAATCAAAGGCCCAGTTGATAAGAACAATAGCGCAAACAGGATAACAGCACAAACTAAAGCCAAGTCCACTGTCATTCTGATCAGATTAGGAGTTCCGTCAATAACATCTTACAATACAAAACTTGCCTGGAACAGAAACATCAAGACCTTCATGGATTATCCAGAATTCATCTTTTGAATAGCTATCCATTTTTTTTGGTGCTAGGTTGAAGGCAAGAATATTTCTCATTGCCTCTCACTGCTCTTTGCAAGAGAACCTCTATCCAAAGCTCTCGTCGAGTGCAAGACTATCTCCCCACTTGCTTGACCGTCACCAGTGGCGCCAGAATGTCTTCCTCCCTCTTTGCTCGGTCCAATTCTTGTTGCTGTGATGATAAGAACATAAGGAATAGCAGGAGTAGGCCCCTTTGGCCCCTCGAGCCTGCTCCGCCATTTAATAAGATCATGGAAGATCTTCTATCTCAACTTCACTCTCTTCAGTTTAGAAGAATGAGAGGTGATCTCACTGAAACATACGAAATTCTTACAGGGCTAGACAGGATAGATTCAGGGAGGATGTTTCCTCCTGGTTGAAGAGTCTAAAACCAGGGGCCACAGTCTCAGAATAAGGGGTTGGCCATTTAGGACTGAGATGAGGAGAAACTTCTTCACTCAGAGGGTGGGGAATCTTTGGAATTCTCTACCCCAGCGGGCTGGGGAGGCTCAGTCTTTGAGTATATTCAAGACAGAGATCGATAGATTTTTGGATATTAAGGGAATCGAGGGATATGGGGATAGTGCAGGAAAGTGGAGTTGAAGTAGAAGATCAGCCATGATCTCATTGAATGGCGGAGCAGGCTCGAGGAGCCGAATGGCCGACTCCTGCTCCTATTTCTTATATTCTTATGTTCCTGCCAATCCCCACATCCCTTGATTCTCCTAAAGTCCAAAAATCTATCGATTTCAGCCTGAATATATTCAATGACTCAGCATGCACAGCCCTCTGAGTGAAAAAATTCCTCCTCATCTCCGTCCTAAATGGCTGACCCATTTATTGATATTGTTCTTAACGTCAACAATGATAGAAAGTTTGGCTTCTTTACCTTGTTTTCCTTCTCATCGCGGTTCTCTCTGTTGCCCGTGAAGAGGCTATTTTCCCCGAATGCAAAAGAATTGTTTTTTGCCTCTCTCCCAAGGCCCGTAGTATGATAATCCCCTTAGTTCCAGTGTGGGAACCTCATTCCTTGGTTCATTATTCTTAAGACCGAAGCCTCCTTCCTTCTCAACGTCAGTAAGCGTGCGAGAATATATCCTCTCCTGATCATTTTGAGCGGTTCAGTGCGTTCCGCAAAGCGAGGCTGCAATAGTGTCAGCATCACTATTAAATATTCATACCTCATAGAAGGTTGCTAGGAGATGATACAAGTACTTTGAAGATAGGATTGCATTTAAGTATTCCATTTATGGCCCTATATATTTCAGAACTGACAATCTGAGAAATATTACACTTTCTAGCTCGAGTCTCTTCTGAAATCGTCAGTATTTTCACCGCAACAGCATTAAAAAGGAGAAAATCAAATCATTGGTAATACGAGCCATTCTTTCTTTGAATTTCTCCCCTCTGAGCAGTGTCAGCTGTAGCTCAGTGGGTAGTACACTCACCTCTGAGCCAGAAGGTTGTGGGTTCAAGTGCCACTCCAGGGACTTGAACACATAAATCTAGGTTAACATTCCAGTGCAGTGCTGAGGGAGTGCTGCACTGTCGGAGGTGCCGTCTTTTAGATGAGATGTTAAACCGAGGCCCTGTCTGCCCTCTCTCAGGTGGATGCAAGAGATCACATGGCACTATCTCGAAAAAGAGCAGGGGTACGCTTCCTCAGCACTGCACTGGAGTGTCAGCCTTTTTTTTTGAGCTCAAGTCCCTGGAGTGGGACTTGAACCAACAACCTTCTGACTCAGAGCTGAGTGTGCTACCCACTGAGCCACAGATGACACTTGGACGTATAATCGTCGTTTCTTCATCATCGCTGGGTCAAAATCCTGGAACTCCCTCCCGAACAGCACGGTGGGAGCATGTAACCAGAAGGCTGTTCAAGAAGGCGGCTCACCATTACCTTTTCGAACGCAATAAATGCGGGCCTTGCCAACGATGCCTGAGAATTATTAATTTTTTTTTAAACTCAAGAGCTGGGGACTACCTGCGATTCCCAAGTGAGTCCAATATGCAGAATCATCTTTTGGCTTTGGGTGCGTGTAGTAAACAAGCCCGCGTTAAACCGGGATCAGTGCGCAACAAGAGAAACCTTGAGATTTATTCCAGAATTTAAGCCCTTTGTGCAATCATACAAAATACATCAAATCATGATCCAGCCCAAGATTTGTGACAACAGAAACGTAGTTTTTGTGGTAATGCCAGGATTCCCAATATTCAGTAAATATATTTGGCTGGAAAAATGATGGTGTTTATGATAGTGTTTCACACTTGGAGAGCCAGGGATGGAACAATCACTTGGAATAACAAGGGCAAAAGAAACTTCAAAAACAAAAGATTTCCTTTACTCTGGTGCCAACTTTTTTCATGATCTCCAAAACCAGTATCACAGCTGCAAGAATAAAGTTACTTCAATTGAACAATTTGAGCTGATGAAAATAGTCACTCTGATAAGCTGAAGATGTTACATAGAATATACAGCACAGGAACAGGCCATTCAGCCCAACAGGTCTGTGCCGGTGTTTATGTTCCACACCAGCCTCCTCATCTCACCCTATCAACATATCTTTCTATTCCTTTCTCTCTCATACTTGTCTAACTTCCCCCTAAATGCATCTATGCTATTCGCCTCAACCACTCCCTGTGGCAGCGAGTTCCACATTCTCACCGCTCTGAGTCAAAAAGTTTCTCCTAAATTCCCCATTGGATTTATTAGTGACTTTCTTAAATTTAGGGCCCCTAGTTCTGGTCTTCCCCACAAGTGGAAACGTCTCCTCTACGTCTACCTTGTCAAAATATTTCATAAAGACCTCTATCAGGTCGCCCCTCAGCCGTCTCTTTTCTGGAGAAAAGAGCCCCAGCCTGTTCAGTCTTCCCTCATAGGTATCACCTCACAGTTCTGGCATCATCTTTGTATATCTTTTTTGCACCTTTTCTAGTGCCTCTGCATCCCTTTTGTGCACGGTACTCCAAGTGTGGTCTAACCAAGGTTTGATACAAGTTTAACAGCGTAAAATATAAGTTTTATGCAGTCTGGAAGGACTTTTCCAGTCGTCACATATCCCATCCATGTCACTTAGCACACCATCCACAGAACTGTGCAACACAAACAATCATTCTCAGATGGAACAACAGAAGTTGGGCTATAATTAACTCTAATGTTCCTAATTATAAATTTCCACGACATTCTCCGAGCCCAATCAGACCATCTGCAGCATGCTATAACTGAAGTAAATAAAACAACTACAACCACAACAGGTACGGATACTTTCCACAATTACAGTAAATATGTAGCAGTTTGCGACAATACTCGCTCATTCAATTTCCAGAGAGAAAATAGATTTATACGTAAAAATAAACAAATATTTTAAAAAGCTCGTGCAGGGAGAAGCCAAGCCACACATATTAGGGAGTCCCTGGGTTCAATGTCTAGCCTGGGCTGAGTTAACTTATCTCACCCACGTTGACAGCAGGGGTGCTGCATTTGTGGGTAGGGGGGCGGGGGTCAGGTGGTGTTAGTAGAAAAAAAAAATTAACTAGCGTTTCAATATAGGCAGTTGTGGGGCCATCCACTTTGGACCTATAAGGGATAGATCAGGGTACTTTCTAAATGCCGAAAAGCTAGAAACATTGGAGGTCCAAAGAGACTGGGGGGGGCGTCCAGGTATATAGATCATTAAAATGTCATGGACAGGTACAGAAAATAATCAAAAGCTCCAATGGAGTGCTAGCCATTATATCTGAAGGACTAGAATACAAGGGAGTAGAAGTCATGCTGCAGCTATACAAAGCTCTGGTTAGACCACACCTGGTACCGTGTTCAGTTCTGGGTACCGCACCTTCGGAAGGATATATTGGCTTTGGAGGGAGTGCAGCGTAAATTTACTAGAATAATACCCGAACTCCAAGGGTTAAATTACGAGGAGAGATAACACAAATTAGAGTTGTATTCCCTAGAATTTAGACGGTAAAGGGGAACTGATTGTGTAGATGGAGAGAAAATATTTTCCCTGGTTGGGGAGTTTAGGACTAGGGGGCATAGTCTAAAAATTAGAGCCAGGCTTTCAGGAGTGAAATTAGGAAACACTTCTGCACACAAAGCGAAGTTTGGAACTCTCTTTTGCAAATGGCAGTTGATACTAGGTCAATTGTCAATTGTAAATCTGAGATTGAAAGCTTTTTGTTAACGAGGAGGTATTAAGGGATATGGGCCAAATGCGGGTATATGGAGTTAGATCGCAGATCAGCCACAAGCTCATTGAATGGCAGAACAGACTCGAGGGGCTGGATGGCCTCCTCTGTGCCTATGTTCCCACTCCGGGCTGCTATCCAGCTTCCTCGGCTGGGAATGGTCTGGAGGGGTGAATGAATAACTTGCTGACTCTCACAGTAAATGCAAGTCTTTTTATTTTTAAACTGATTTTATTGCTCATGTTTAATAGACGTGTCAATTACATAAATCTATTTACAGGGCACTTTATACTCGATCGTCTTTTACAATGAGAGCTCCTCCTACACAAAGTCAAACAGAATTGTTTTTACATCATAACACGGATCCCTTTGTGTGTGTTTCTATCATGCCAATTTGATACAAAATGTGCACTTACGATAAAAATTAGAGAAAATAATTTCCAGCATAGCTCTCCCACACTTCAAGTTGTTTTTAAAATGCTGCAGCATTATACAGAGAGTCCAGTTATACCACACTCCCACATGTACACCGCAAAGCAATTTCCATCTTGCAGTGATGTAAGGATGACGTGTGTAACTGCAGTCAGGTCCTGATCAGACTTCAGGTAGAGACACACCAATCCGGACAAAGCAGCCCGCTTGATTGGCATCCCATCCACCACTTAAACATTCACTCCCTCCACCACCGGCGCCCCCTGGCTGCAGTGTGTACCATCTACAAGATGCATTGCAGCAACTCTCCACGGCTTCTTCGGCAACACCTCCCAAACCCGTAACCTCTACCACCTAGAAGGACAAGGGCAGCAGGCGCATGGGAACACCACCACCTCCACGTTCCCCTCCGAGTCACACACCATCCTGACTTGAAAGTATATCGGCCGTTCCTTCATCGTTGCTGGGTCAAAATCCCGGAACTCCCTGACCTAACAGAACTGTGGGAGTACCTTCACCACACGGGCTGCAGTGATTCAAGAAGGCGGCTCATCACCTTCTCAAGGGGTGAGGGATGGGCAATAAATGCCGGCCTTGCCAGCGACGCCCATATCCAGAGAATTCATTATTTTTTTTTTAAAAAGCTCACCATTGCGTGAAATAAAACACCAGGGCAATGAGCTGCTGGGTATAAACAGAACTTAAGTGATCCTCTTGAATCTTTTATAAGCAGAGTCTTTTTAATACCGTGAGAACTGGACGCTCCCAATAATGCTCCAAAAACATTTAAAATTTGGTCAGCCAGGAGTGCAGCTCTAGACATGCGAGTAAAGGCGAGAAAGCAGGAAGGGGGTACTGAAGTTTCATGTTCAGCCATGAACTCATTGAATGGCGGTGCAGGCTAGAAGGGCTGAATGGCCTGCTCCTGCACCTATTTTCTATGTTTCTATGTATGTTTCTCTCTCTCTCGCTCTCTTCCCCCCCCCCGGAGGTCTAGGGTGTAATTTCCTGCCTGTGTCCCCACCTCGGCTGTTGTTGGTTGTATCTGGCACTTGGCACCGAGCGACCTCAGCACCTACACTGCGTTACAACTGCAACATTATTCTCAAAAACACTTGTCTAAAGATGGGAGACTTGATAGCGGTAAACTGTCAGGGACTTAAGTTTCGCATTATGTTTAAAAGGATAATAGATCAGTAGAAACATTGACCAGTGACCTCAGACATTGTTGAATGCACGGCACGTGTTAAAACTCTTGCCCCAATGCTTTCTAAAGCTCCACCATAGTTGGGGTAGCTCAATTCCTCAAGGTTTTTTGTTAGCCCCTGCAATGTACGACAGTGTTTCAGAATCTCCTAATAAACAGGTATATTGCACAAAAAATTTACTCAAACAGTTTCAGAACAAAACCGATTTTTTTCTGTACACACGGGTTTCCCTCTGACTAAGCACAGTGTTCAATTTTCACAGTGTTACAACAGGATTTACAGACCAACACAAGGGGATATTGTGTCCCAATCTGGCGACAGTGGAATCCTGATACAGACAGGAATGAGGTATTAATATAACGCAGCAGACAGTCAAATAAAAAGAACAATGCGTGACTGCATCGCACAGCTCTCAGCAAAGCAGAAAAGTTTATTTTGCTAGTCCGCTGTCTGTATTTTAATCCTCCACTGAATCCGCTTTCTGACCTGGACAAGTCGACATTGGGGCAATCTGCAGTTCTCATTTCAATCCTGGCTAATCGGTTTTCTTTGCAGGTTTTCTGTTTTTCCACATCACCACAGCAATAAACGTTCCTGGGATGAGAAAAGAACAGGACACAGTCAACACGCACCCGCCTTGGTTACACAGAGTGTACAGCACGAAACCAGGCCATTCAGCCCAACTGGTCCATGCTCCACGCAAACCTCCTCCCACCCCGATTCATCTCACCCCGTCGACATATCCTTCTATTCCTTTCTCACTCATGTGTTTATCCAGCTTCTCCTTAAATGTATCTGTGCTATTTGCCTCAACTGCTTCAAGTAGTAGCGAGTTCCACATTCTCACCGTACTCTGCGTAAATCATAGAAATCACAGAAGCAGGACATTTGGCCCATCGTGTCTGTGCCGGTCGAAAAAGAACTACCCAGCCTAATCCCACTTTCCAGCTCTTGGTCCGTAGCCCTGTAGGTTACGGGACTTCAAGTGCACATAAAAGCACTTTTAAAATGCTATAAGGGTTTCTGCCTCTACCACCCTTTCAGGCAGTGAGTCCCACACCCCCACCATCTTCTGGGTAAAAAAACCTTCGAGCAATTACTTTAAATCTATGCCCCCTGGTACTTGACCCCTCTGCTAAAGGAAATAGGTCCTTCCTATCCATTGTATCTAGGCCCTTCATAATTTTACACATCTCTCCCCTCAGCCTCAATTGTTCCACAGAAAACAACCTCAGTCTATCCAATCCTTCCTCATAGCTAAAATTCTCCAGTCCTGGCAACATCCTCGTCAATCTCCTCTGCACCCTCTCCAATGCAATCACATCTTTCCTGTAATGTGGCGACCAGAACTACACGCAGTACTCCAGCTGTGGCCTAACTCCTCTGCTCTTCCTGGAATAGAGGCCACGAGATCTGTTACGTCCACCTGAGAGGACAGACGGGGCCTCGATTCAACGTCTCATCAAAAGATGGCAGTCCCTCAGCAATGTTTCCACTAACTTTTTGGGGGGGCTGTGTAACCCATTCAAACTTCCGCACATGTGCGTTTTTGGGGGTGGGGGGGGGGGGTGGGATTGTGAAGCTGGTTCACCGGCTGGACGGGTTCTCGAGACAGCTGTGCAGCCACGCTGCACTAAGGGAACATTGTCCCTCGGTACTGCATTGATTGTAAGACAATCATGGCCTAAAAAAAAACAGGGCACAATTTTTTTTTTGGAGGGTTGTGGGGTTGGGAGAGATCACAAGCCTTTAGTGTCAGCTGCAGTTCAGTGGGCAGCACTCTCGCCTGAGTCAGAAGGTTGTGGGGTTCAAGTCCAACTCCAGGGATTTGAGCACATAATCCAGACTGACACTCCCAGTGCAGTGCTGAGGCAGCTGCACTGTCGGAGGGGCAGTATCGAGGGAGTGCCGCACTGTCGGGAGTGCCGCACTGTCAGAAGTGCCGTCTTTCAGACGGGATGTTAAACCGAGGTCCCGTCTGCTCTCTCAGGTGGACGTAAAAGATCCCATGGCACTATTTCAAAGAAGAGCAGGGGAAGTTATCCCCAGTGTCCTGGGGCCAATATTTACCCCTCAATCAACATTACTAAAACAGATTATCTGGTCATTATCACATTGCTGTTTGTGGGAGCTTGCTGTGCACAAATTGGTTGCCGCATTGCCTACATTACAACAGTGACTACACTCCAAAAGTACTTCATTGGCTGTAAAGCGCTTTGAGACGTTCAGTGGTCGTGAAAGGCGCTATATAAATGTAAGTTTTCCTTTTTTGGTACTGCACTGATTTGTCCTGATTGTCTTACAAAAACAGGGGACAAAAATGATTTTTTTTTTAGGGTTGTGATGTTGGAAGAGAGCACAAGCTTTTAAAATATGAAAAAAAAAAAGTCCCAGCACGCCTCACAACTCTGGGCTCGAGAACGTCATCAGCAGAGACCTTGGGGAAGGCGAGCTATCTGCCCTCCTAGTCAGAGAAAGATGTGAGACACTGGGGAGGGGCGGGGGGAAGGAAAGACACTAAAAGAAAGATGAGAAATGAGAGAAATTTTTAAAAAACACCGATATAGTGTTTTAGAATCATGAACAGTACAATGGCCGATCGATGCACTTCTCTGTAACTCTGGCAACAACAAAATAAAACCTCAGAATCCTGAGACACTGCAACTGAGAACAGACCGATCAAGATGAAATATATCTCCTTCCTTTTTGCCAATCGGCATTAATCTGAAAGTCTGTCTAAAGTAGCTTAAAAAGTAGCCAACAGGGGCCTAAAATAAAACTTGAATCTGGAATGTAGTTCCCCCCCCCCCCCGCACCTTCCATCATCAATCAGCCGACTAAAGGGCTCAGGAGCAGTATCTGACTGGCTCCTTCAGCAACGACGGCTGGCTTCTCCTCCTTCAACAGCGACTGGGCCTCTCCTCCTCAACGGTGATGGGGCTTCCTCTCCTTCAGCGACAACTGGGCCTCTCCTTCCCCACTGATGACCTGGCCTCTTCTCCTCCAGCACGTGGTGAGCACAAAGGCTGCGACCACCCTGACCCACTGACCCTCCCGATGCCTGCCCCCGACCAAGCCTTGGACCACCTACCATCTCAACAAAAGGCACCACTCAGTGCCGAGCTTGCAGCCAACATCTCGCCGTGGGCAGCGAGGCTCATACAGCAGTGCCTGGTCTCCAGTCGTCTCGGAGCCCCTTGCCACTGGACCAAGACCTCGCTCAGCTAAGCCCGTGTGGTAGCCGGCGTGCAACGGCCACCCCACGTTAAAAGAACTCACGCACAGGCATCTTCCACTCCGTTAACATGAAGTTCGGGAACTGGAACGTCAGGACCCTCATGGACAACTGACCGGCAGAAAGTGCGTCGAGTGCTTTGATGAAACGACTACTGGGCAACAAAGAGCGACTCACCCACAAGTAAGACCAGGAGCAGGCCAGCAACAGCGGGCAGGATCACGGCGTACTCCCGGGGCAGGAAATAGCTGTGAAGAAGATGGCTACTGTCCACAAATGGCTGCAAACACAAGAATTGCTTTGGTCAGCAGATTTACTCACAATATTAAAAGGCAGACTAAAGAGGGAAGAGTCGCTTTACTCTATCAGGAGACTGCGAGATGAGAGGGGAAAAAATGTACAGCAAAGAGCCGATTATTATACAAGTACATGATCAACCAGACTGGGATTTCTACATCACACAGGCTGTAATGGACACAGAAAACTGTAACTCACTGCAGCCAAAAGTGATTGTTGGAGGCATAAAGTACAAACGCTACAGACTGTTCTAAGTGACACTATGGCTGCACAGACATTTCTGCTCCAGGTTTTTGTTCTATCACATATAGAATCAAACAGCACAGAAGGAGGCCATGCGGCCCATCGTTCCCGTGCCGACTCTTTCAAAGAGCGATCCAATTAGTCCTGCTCCTTCCCAGAGCAAAATTTTCCCTTTCAAAAAGGAGGAGTCCATTCAGCCTCTCGAGTGCGTTCTGCTATTCAATTAGATCATGGTCGAGCTGTATCGCAACTCCATCCACCTGCCCTGACTCCGGAATTCTTAATGCCAAAAATAAAAATTACCTGCCCTCTCAGGTGGATCTCAAAAAAAGTCCCATGGCACTAGCTGAACAAGACCAGGGGAATTCTCCAAGTCCCAGCTATTATTTATCTTTCAATCATCTTTTTAAAAAAAAAAGATTTCTCACACTGCTGTTTGTGGGATCTTACTTTGCACAAATTGGCTGCAGTGTTTGCTACATTACATCAGTGACTATGCTTCAGTAGTTGCCTAGAAACACGGTGAGACATAGAGGTTTGGAAAAAGGGTAGTATAATGGGACGTTCTGTCTTTGTGCCTTGTGTGAAGAAAGTTGGTGTCATTAAATAAACAAGCAGGTTAAGAAATCTGTAATTAAATCAGGCTGGCATCAATAAAGATGAAGCTGTGGGTTTGTCATTTAAAACCCAACTGGTTCACTAAACAAAACCCGCTGACTTTACCCGGTCTGGGCCTATATGGGATTTCAGTCCCACACCAACATGTTTGACTCTTAACTGCCTCTCTGACGTGACCTAGTTTCTTGGTCAGGGCAACTAGGAATGGGCAATAATTGCTAGCCTTGCAGCAATACCCACACCCCAAGAATGAATATTTTAAAAGTCCTGGGTCTGCCTCTCGTTGCAAAATATTTACGGGCTAGAGTGGATCTCATTGAAAGGTATCAAATTCTTAGAGGGCTTGACAGGGTAGATGCAGGGAGGATATTTCCCAGTCTAGAACCAGGGATCACAGTCTCAGGATAAGGGGTTGGCTGAGATGAGGAGGAATTTCTTCACTCAGAGGGTGGTGAATCTCTGGAATTCTTGGCCCCAGAGGGCTGTGGATGCTCAGTCTTTGAGTATATTTAAGGCAGAGATCGACAGATTTTTGGATACGAAAGAAATAAAAAGACTTGCATTTATACAGCACCTTTCATGGCCACCGGATGTCTCAAAGCGCTTTACAGCCAATTTGCGCACAGTAAACTCCCACAAACAGCAATGTGATAACGACCAGATAATTTGTTTTTTTTGTTATGTTGATTGAGGGATAAATATTGGCCCAGGACACCGGGGAGAACTCCCCTGCTCTTCTTCGAAATAGTGCCATGGGATCTTTTACATCCACCTGAGAGCGCAAACGGGGCCTTGCTTTAACATCTCATCTGAAAGACAGTGCAGCGCTCCCTCAGCACTGCACTGGGAGTGTCAGCCTGGATTTATGTGCTCAAGTCTCTGGAGTGGGACTTGAACCCACAACCTTCTGACTCCGAGGCGAGTGTGGTGCCCACTGAGCCACAGCTGACACAGTGGGATCAAGGGATTGGGCGGGAAAGTGGAATTGAGGTCGAAGATCAGCCGTGATCTTATTGAATGGCGGAGCAGGCTCGGGAGGCTGTGCAGATATCTGAAAATGGGGAAAATTTAAAACAGTACTGGAAATGAATCCAAATGCTCAGCAACTTGCTGATTGATGAGAAGTATTTAAATCGCCATGATCTAAAAGTGATATAGTTGCATTGAACACAGTGGCACCTCATCTTTAAAATCAGTACTCACCAAGATGATGACCCAGATAGTGTAATATGTGAAAAGTACCAAGCTGAACCCTACGAGGCCCATCCCAACCACTTGGTCTATTCCCGTAGCCTAAGAGAAAAACATGAGAAGTTTAGCAAGCAACACGTCTGCCATCTCCAGTGCACATGGAAACAGTCAAACCGTACATGTCCACCACCATCTACAAGGCATAAGTATTTACTGAGGCGTACGAAAGCATGGGCCTTCACCAACCTGTCCTCGCTGCACAGCACTGCCACCCCAGTCATCAAGATTCATGGCACGGCCCTGGACAACGAGCACCATTTCCCATACCTCGGGAGCCTCTTATCAACAAGAGCAGATATTGATGAGGAGATTCAACACCGTCTCCAGTGCGCCAGTGCAGCCTTCGGCCGCCTGAGGAAGAGTGTTCGAAGACCAGGCCCTCAAATCTGCCACCAAGCTCATGGACTACAGGGCTGTAGTAATACCCGCCCTCCTGTACGGCTCAGCGACATGGACCATGTACAGTAGACACCTCAAGTCACTGGAGAAATACCACCAACGATGTCTCCACAAGATCCTACAAATCCCCTGGGAGGACAGACGCACCAACATTAGCGTCGTCGACCAGGCCAACATCCCCAGAAATGAAGTACTGACCACACTAGATCAGTTCCGCTGGGCAGGCCACATTGTCCGCATGCCAGACACGAGACTGCCAAAGCAAGCGCTCTACTCGGAACTCCTTCACGGCAAACGAGCCAAAGATGGGCAGAGGAAACGTTACAAAGACACCCTCAAAGCCTCCCTGATAAAGTGCAACATCCCCACTGACACCTGGGAGTCCCTGGCCAAAGATCGCCCTAAGTGGAGGAAGTGCATCCGGGAGGGCGCTGAGTACCTCGAGTCTCATCACCGAGAGCATGCAGAAATCAAGCGCAGGCAGCGGAAAGAGCGTGCGGCAAGCCTGTCCCACCCTCCCTTACCCTCAACGACTGTCTGTCCCACCTGTGGCAGGGACTGTGGTTTTCGTATTGGACTGTTCAGCCACCTAAGGACTCATTTTAAGAGTGGAAGCAAGTCTTCCTCGATTCTGAGGGACTGCCTATGATGATACTATGCCAATAATAGAAGTTCTATCGGGCAGCCCCTATTACACCAGTGTGACATTTAGACTTCCTGCAGCAGACACTCTAAGTTGAGAGATTTCTAATTGAGTGATAATCATTACAGAATATTGTGCAAGTTGTACTGTATGCACACCATTAATCACTGGATAGCGACTGATCTGAATGACTTTAGACAGTTAGGTTGGTTTTGATTGATGGCATTTTTCTCCACTTCCTGGATTTTTGTAACAACAACAACTTCTATTTATATAGTACGTAATAAAACGTACCAAGACACGTGACAGGAGCAATTATCTAACAAAATTTGACACCGAGCCACAAAAAGGAGATGCAAGGGCAGGTGGCCAAAAGCTTGGTCAAAGAGGTAGGTTTTAAGAAAAGTCTTAAAAGGTGAGGCGGAGAGGTTTAGGGAGGGAATTCCACAGCTTGGGACCGTGGCAGCTGAACACACGGCCGCCAATGGTGGAGCGGTTAAAATGGAGGATGCTCAAAAGGCCAGAATTAGAGGAAGGCAGAGATCTCGGAGGGTTGTGGCGCTGGAGGAGGTTACAGATAAAGGGAGTAACCCTACTCCAATTGTTGACATCTTTGTCCCAGGACCTTTATCAGAGTTATCCTGAAGCCTGTCACAAGGTGTAGAAGAGCAGCCCAGGGAGGCACTATCTCTAGTTACTTCTGTCTCAGTGGGAAATCGAGGGTGTGAACGGAGTGTACAGAGGATGAGAATCTACTGTGACCAAAGCCAAGTCCACGGCAGTCCCAGTTTGCTTGTTGTACGGACTCTAGGTCAGACCCCAATTGGAGTTCAGTTCTGGGCACTGCACCTCAACAACAACAACCTGTATTTATATATTGCCTTTAACGTAGTGAAATGTCCCAAGGCGCTTCACAGGAGTATTACAAGATAAAAAAATCTCACACCGAGCCGCATAAGGAAAAATTAGGGCAGGTGACCAAATGCTTGGTCAAAGAGGTAGGTTTTAAGGAGCATCTGGAAGGAGGAAGGAGAAGTAGAGAGGTTTAGGCAGGGAGTTCCAGAGCTTGGGGCCTAGGCAACAGAAGGCACAGCCACCAATGATTGAGCAATTATAATTAGGGATGATCAAGAGAGCAGAATTAGAGGAATGCAGACATCTCGGAGGGATTGGAGGAGGTTACAGAGATAGGGAGCGGCGAGGGCATGGAGGGATTTGAAAACAAGGATGAGAATTTTGAAATCGAAGTGTTGCTTAACCAGGAGCCAATGTAGGTCAGTGAGCACAGGGGTGATGGGTGAGCGGGACTTGGTGCGAGTTAAGACATGGGGCAGCGAGCACAGGGGGTGATGGGTGAGCAGGACTTGGTGTGAGTTAGGACATGGGGCAGCGAGCACAGGGGGTGATGGGTGAGCGGGACTTGGTGCGAGTTAGGACACGGGGCAGCGAGCACAGCGGGTGATGGGCGAGTGGGACTTGGTGCGTGTTAGGACATGGGGTGAGAATGGATACAGAAGGATCGTAAATGTGGCAGTGGGATGGAGATATGGAATCATGTGAAAATAGCTAAAGAAATGTCAAGATGCAGACATTGCAGAATCGACAGAAAAAAAGGGAGTTACTGAGAGTTGAGGTTAAACACGGGTCACGGGAAAGAAAAAGTAATCACAGATAGGAGAAGGTAACGTAATGGTTTTCACTAATAAGGAGGGGAGAATAACGTAATGCTTTTTACTGATAAGAGGGAAATAGGTTTTACTGATAAAGAAGAAGAATTTAATGGGCTATAAACAAGCTGACCTCGGGGCCAGCTCTAATTAGGAGACCTCCTTGCCTGCCATTGGACATACTCGAGGAGGAGGAAAAAAGGGAGTGGACAGACCAAGTGCTAATCAAATGTGTTATGTTTTGAAAATGTATAACTACTGTGCTTTTCGCGCTGTAAAGGGGCTTGTCCAGAGGAAGGTAAACAGGCTCTGATTGAGAGTGTTCCTTTGTCTTGACAAGTCCCGGCCGAAGAATCTTCAATAAAGGTCTTTTACAGAAAAGGCAAGAAGGTGTTCGCGTCAGTGTATTCGCTGAAACAGATTGAGAGAAAAAGAATCCGTATTAACATTTGGTGTCAGAAGTGGGATCTCAACGGACGACTGCCGAAAGCTTGCGAATTAAGAGCCGAACTAGCCTCGGACGAGACGGGAGGAAAATGGCCACAGGAGTGAGTACTTTTTAAATACCACTTCGGTTCCCTCCAGTCCCAAAAGTCTGAAGAAAGTTTTGCCACTCGCTGGTTCTCAGGTAGCGTCCGAACGAGATCCAGGTCAATCTGGCGAATACCTTTTAACTTAGGAAATAAGTGTCCAAGTCAGGTACGACGTCGACCTTGTATTTCACTTGGCCCGTCTAGGCGCTGATTGGACCTAAATAGACCATCGTGGGGCGACGCGAATAGAAACACTGCGGGGCGACGCGGAGGGATAGGGAAATAGACTATTGCGGGGCGACGCGAATACGAACACCGCGGGGCGACGCGGAAGAAAAGGGAAATTGTGTAAAACTAAATCGCGGGACGACGCGAGGAATTGTGTAAAACTAAATCGCGGGGTGACGCGAGGAATTGTGTAAGGATATAAGGAATTGTGTAAGGATAAAATATTTCTTTACCGCGGGGCGACGTGGAATGGGCAATCATGGATCCAAAAATAGAGCCGGCCAAAGAAAAAAATTAATTAATAAGCTTTGTTGAATGAAGAGAGACTTTTGTGAATGTCTGTCGTTGAGTGAGAATGCTTGTGTGATTTTTTGACTGCGGAATTAATTTTTATGTTTTCATGTTTTTAAAAGCCTGTTTGGAAGAGTGGAGCAGCTGTTTGTTTATTTTAGCTCCACCCACTTCTCCAAACAGGGTGAAAGTTTTTTCAACCCTTTGTAGTGTTGTCCTGTATGTGGGAAGTTTTAAGACATTTTAAGTTAGAAACGCAGGTGTGGATTTATTCGGATGATAAGTTATGGAGCTAGGAAATGCACAAAGGATTGATTACATTGGGTTGAAAGACATAAATTTAGTCTCGGATTGAGATGAAGATTGCCTTTTAAAAAAAGCTTCTAGCTCAAAAAAAAAGTTTTAAATAAAGATTGAAATTACAAAATTTGAATTGGGATTTTGAGATATTAAGAGAAGGCACAGCAAAATACTGAGGTGGATTCAAACTAAAAAAAAAATTATTAAATTGAATCTGATCTCTTAAAGAAAAAAAGAGGAAATAAAACTAAAAGGTTTGGAAACAATCTAGAAATACCCTCACAAGAAAAAGATGAAGAAGCCACTTTAAAAGTAAACAAATGATTTTAAATTAACAAATTTAGAGACACGAGCCCTCCGTGTAAAATACAAAACCTAATTTGAAGAAAGGTGATCTGGAAAAAAGACGTAATGCACTAATTAGGTGCTAAAAAAAAAAGAGGGGTGTTTGCGATGGAAAAAGACATAACTTACTAAATACTGGTTGATATTGGCTGTGAAAAAGATATTGGTTTAATTGAAGAAAAAAAGAATTTGAAGTAGTAAAAGACACTCTCCATTGATAATGATTTTAAATTACAAGAAAGTTTCACTGCAGTTTGAAAGATTTCCAAAATGGACATTGTTTATCAAGAAAAGTCCCGAACAGTCTAAACAAGTAGGAGGGTTTTGAAAATAACGAGAAGAAAAGATCTAAGCTATACGAACTCAGCACAGAAAGAACTGGGAATTAGGAATCTTACTAAATTTTAAAATTCTTATAGAAAATGGAACTGGCACGGATGTTTAGATTTTGTGCTGAGAGAGAAATAAAACACAAGATTTGCCCAGTAAAGGAGACCGTAAAATAAAACGAAATGTTAGAATGTACACAGTGTATGTGAAAATTGGATTTCAGTAAACAAAATAGCTGTTAAAAATGTGTGGTCCCGTTTTAAATCAATCAAAAAAACAAATCTTTGGCAATTAGAAGTTAAGAAAACATTGGAGTTTACTCTAAAATGCCGTCTTTCCTGATGAGAAGACTTTTATTATGACGGCTTTACTAATGATTTCTGCTGTTTTAACGGATTCCTAATGTCTAAGCAAGTTTTGAAGGCACAAAGACTTGAAAAAAGAGAATTTTTCGGATGATTACGTGAAGTCACGTAATGACATCAGGCTTTCTTACAAACCTGTAAAGGAGTTAACCCTTTCCATTGACAGCTGTTTTACAATGGACATTATTAATTTGGATTTCTTAATAGAATAAAAAAGACTCACCTAACAGAGGAAATGGTGCGATAGTCAGAATAAAAATAAAAACAGAACTAGCCTATGTAATAATACTCGCCTGATACAAATAAAAGAAAGATACTCAAACAACACAAATTCAAGAGTTAAAAGCTAAGATAAATAAGCTGGAAGAGATTTTTTTTTTTTAAAACGGGGCCAGACGGATAGTGCAGTGCGCAGCCATAGCACCATCACCTATGGCAATAGAGCCAATGTACCCCACGGTGGGTAAGTGTAGTCTACAAACCCAACCTAACTTTACCTCCGATTTCACAGAGTGACCGCAACATGCATGGATAAAAGAGGAGTAGACCAGAACCTAACACCTGGTGACGACCAGGCTATCTGTTTAAAATTTGCAGATAAAACACTCACCGAGATGGGACCGCAGCGTCTACTTCGACTCTGGATACTGGGGACCTTGAGGCCCACGCAGGCACTGGATAATACAGATGGACGACGAGAGATATAGCACACGCAGGAAAGACAACTACATGAACTAGCTTTGTTTAATTTGACTGCCAAAATATGCATCCCAGCAGCCAAGGACAGGGGCAGCGAGCACAGGGGGTGATGGATGAGCGGGACTTGGTGCGAGTAAGGACACGGGGCAGCGAGTACAGGGGGTGATGGGTGAGTGGGACTTGGTGCGTGTTAGGACATGGGGCAGCGAGTACAGGGGGTGATGGGTGAGCGGGACTTGGTGCGTGTTAGGACATGGGACAGCGAGCACAGGGGGTGATGGGCGAGTGGGACTCGGTGCAAGTTAGGACATGGGACAGCGAGCACAGGGGGTGATGGGTGAGTGGGACTCGGTGCGAGTTAGGACATGGGGCAGCGAGCACAGGGGGTGATAGGTGAGTGGGACTTAGTGTGAGGTAGGCAGGATTATATTGGCCTTGGAGGGGGTGCAGTGCAGATTCACTCGATTAATACCGAGGGTTGAATAATGAGGGCAGGTTGCATAAACTTGGCCTTTGTTCCCTTGAGTTTAGAAGATTGAGGGGTGATCTGATTGAGGCTTTTAAAATGTTAACATGATTTTGATAAGGGCAGATACAGAGAAACTATTTCCTCTGGTGGGGGGAATCAAGAACAAGGCGGCATAATCACAGAGTCAAGCTATTCAGGAGGAAGATCAGGAAGCAGAAATAGCACTGCCTTTATTTAGTCAGAGTGACACAAGGGAGGTTTTGTTTTAAATGAACACGAGCGAGTGTAACTCCAACTGAAAGATACTTGATACTGATTACAGTTATCAGTGTTACAGGAAGTCTATCAGTGGAGATTTAAGGGGAATGCCCAAGGATCGGAATTTGATATAGAAACATAGAAAATAGGTGCAGGAGTAGGCCATTCGGCCCTTCGAGCCTGCACCATCATTCAATATGATCATGCAACTTTAGTACCCCATTCCTGCTTTCTCTCCATACCCCTTGATCCCTTTAGCCGTAAGGGTCACATCTAACTCCCTTTTGAATATATCTAACGAACTGGCCTCAACAACTTTCTGTGGTCGAGAATTCTACAGGTTCACCACTATCTGAGTGAAGAAGTTTCTCCTCATCTCGGTCCTAAATGGCTTACCCCTTATCCTTAGACTGTGACCCCTGGTTCTGGACTTCGCCAACATCGGGAACATTCTTCCCGCATCTAACCGGTCCAATCCCGTCAGAATTTTATACAAGGATAATATATAAAATGTGATAAGAGCTCGGTTCCAGGAGACTGGACGGATGTTGGACAGATAGTCACAGATGGAAAGTGTCAGCTATGGAGAACATAGAAATGGTATGAAGATGATTCTCAGCAGAGATTGTCAAGACACTGAAAGGTTATTGAAGTTTCTCTCATGGGATAGTTTATGAATTTGCAAACCACATCATTCAGCATTAACACAGGAACAAGAGCAGGCCTTCCAGCCTCAGGCCTGTTCCCCCATTCAATTAGATCATAGCTGAACAGTACCTTAACTCCATCTACCCGTCTGGATTCTGCAACCCTTTCCTAACAAAAATCTATCGGTCTCAGCTTTAAAATTTTTGTTTATTGAAAACACCAACAGCAGATTGTGAAAAGCCTGGAGCTACTTCTCAAGAGTAGAACGACACGAGAATGTGATAGAACCAGACAGAGAAAGTACAACAACAACGTAGTATAACGTCCCAAGGCACTTCACAGGAGAGCTTTAAGACAATTCTAATAACGTTGACACCGAGCCACATAAATAGAAATTAGGGCAGGTGACCAAAAGCTTGGTCAAAGAGATAGGTTTTAAGGAGCATCGTAAAAGGAGGATAGAGAGGCAGAGAGGTTTAGGCAGGGAGTTCCAGAGCTTGGGGCCCAGGCAACAGAAGGCACGGCCACCAATGGTTGAGCAATTATAATCAGGGATGCTCAAGAGGGCAGAATTAGAGGAGTTCAGACATCTCGGGGGGGAGGGGGGGGGTGGTGCTGGAATAGATTAGAGAGATAGGGAGTACAATCGAATCGAACCTTCTTCTTAGGCAGTCCCCCGGAGTCAGGGATGACTTGCTTCCACACTAAAATGAGCTCTAAGGTGACTGATAAGACCAATGTGGGCCAGGTCCTGTACTTCATTTTAAAGGGTGGAATCCTGTGCGTGAATTCTTTTAACGTGGGGTGGCCGTTGCACACCAGCCGCCACATGGACTTGACAGAATAAGGTCTTGGTCCAGTGGCAAGGGGATTCGAGACAATTGGAGACCAGGCTCGGCTGCATGGGCCTAACACAAACACACACATTCCTACTAACCCCCTCCCTTCCTCAGGTCCTCTCTCCCTGTTTTTCAGCTTGCGTATTTATCCATAGGATACTGACAGCGTACCCCCGGCCCCCCGGCTCCAGCACGCTGCTCTCCATGCTCAGACTCTGCTGCGCTTTTCCGCTCTCTCTCCAGCCACTCATGCTTTGGTGGTTGGTTACCACTTGTATACAGGCCTCGTGACCCAACCTCACTCCTGGCCACTTAGCATAATTACTGCTATCCTGACTCGCAATCAGCGAACTCAACATAGACCAGGTATTGTACCTCCGACCTTTCTAGTCTGCGTGGTCCAGCATCTACCAACTTAGCCATCAGGGGAAGCTCCTCATTTCTATTTTAACCCATAAAAACATTCTGACCTTCTTTCACTCACAACCTAGAACTCAATCAAAAGTGAAGTTTAGTTGCAAGAACATCAGGAATAGGAGGAGTAGGTCATACTGCCCCTCAAACGTGCTCCGCCATTCAATAACATCTTCTAACTCAACTCCACCTTGCTGTCCTATCCTTGATTCTGTGTCCAAAAATCTATCGATCTCATCCTTGGATATACTCAAAGACTGAGCATCCACATCGCTCTGGGGTAGAGAATTCCAAAGATTCACAACTCTGAGTGAAGAAATTTCTCCTCATCCCAGTCTTAAATGGCCGACCCCTTATCCCAAGACTATGCCCCCTAGTTCTAGATTCTCCAGCCAGGGGAAACAGCCTCTCAGCATCTATCCTGTCAAGCCATTTAAGAATTTTGTGTGTTTCGATGAGATCACCTCCATAGCCCGTAAACATTTCAAAATGAGAGCCAGTTGTTAACAGCGACTAGAGAAGTAGGGGCTCATTTCATATGAAATAGTGATCTGATAGAGGTGTTCAAAATTATGATGGAATTTGAACGGGTAAATTCATCGCCATTGTTCAGTGAGTCGGTACAAGATGCACTGCAGCAACTCGCCAAGGCTTTTCCGGCAGCATCTCCCAAACCTGCGACCTCTACCACCTATAAGGACAAGGGCAGCAGGCGCGTGGGAACACCATCTCCTGCAAGTTTCTGTTGGTGTTACACACCATCCTGACTTGGAAATATATTGTCGTTCCTTCGTCACTGGGTCACAATCCCTTTGTAAAGCACTTTGGGACATCCTGAGGTGGTGAAAGGCCCTATAAATGCAAGTCTTTCTTTTTGCCTGATTATAAACAGGCAAGGGCTTCCTTTTTACTATTAAGTTAAAAAAAAGTCTCACATTTATATAGCCCCTTTTCACAACCTCAGGACGTCTCAAAGCACTTTACAGCCAATGAAATACTTTTGGGGTGTAGTCACTGTTGTAATGAGCAGGCAGAGGAAGGAACGCGCGGCAAACCTGTCCCACCCTCCCTTACCCTCAACGACTGTCCTATGATGAAATAGAGCTGGAGCACCGGGCCCTGGAACATCGTGGCGGAGGTGTGGCGAATGGTACGGGGCCCAGAAGAGCCGAGGGCCCAGGGGCAGCCCACACTGTGCGATATGTGAGCGCACTGGGTCCGTGCAGCAGAGCAGGTCTCCAGGCGTCCCGGTTAACCCTTGCCACTGGATAAAGGCCTGGCTCTGTCAAGCCCGTGTGGTGGCTGATGTGCAACGGTCACCACACGTTAAAAAAATCCATGCAGGCATCTTCCACCCCCCTCAATTGGAGTTCAGGACTGGAACATCAGGTCCTTCATCGAAACATCTGTGAACCCATGTGGAAGCAAGTCCTCCTCGTTCGAGGGACTGCCTATGATGATGAATGTGGGAAACGCGGCAGTCAATCTGCGCACAGCAAGCTCCCACAAACAGCAATGTGATAATGACCAGATAATCTGATTTAGTGATGTTGGTTGAGGGATAAATATTGGCCCCAGGACACCGGGGAGAACTCCCTGCTCTTCCTCGAAATAGGTCCATGGGATCTTTTATGACCACCTGAGAGAGCAGGGGGGGCCTCGGGTTAACGTCTCAGCCAAAAGACGGCCCCTCCGACAGTGCGGCACTGTCTCAGTACTGCCCCTCCGACAGTGCGGCGCTCCCTCAGTACTGCCCCTCCGACAGTGCGGCGCTCCCTCAGTACTGCCCCTCCGACAGTGCGGCGCTCCCTCAGTACTGCCCCTCCGACAGTGCGGCGCTCCCTCAGTATTCATTCACTCACTATCTATCTATCTATCTATAATATATCTATCTCTCTCTCTCTCTCTCCCCCCTTCACACTCACCATCTCAGACGCTCCGGACACTCTGCCGTCCACTTCCGGGGTCACTGGGCCAAGGTCAGTGACGCGCGCTCGGCCAATCAGCACCCGGGTCGCCTACCCTTCCCCCTCCCCCTCAGGCTCCTTCCTCACTCAGCCTTTCTGTGAGCTCGGTGTTGGAAAGTGTTTGCATTTCCCCCAATTCAATTTAAAAAAGCCCCCGCCGTGTGTTTTTTCTTTTGCTTTTGACTTTAGTTTCTGATTGGTCCGCTCAGCTGTCAATCACCAGATCCCGCCCCCCCCTCTCCCGCACAGGCGTCGTGGCGTCAGTCTGGGGCTGCGCATGCGCCGTCCGCGCCTTCGCTGGACCGGTTTCGAAGACGTCATAGCGGGGTATGCCCCGCGCTGCAGCGCCCCATCCCGGTGAGCTGCAGTAGTTCCTCCCCAGACGTGATCTCCAGTCTCCCAGGCCAGCTGGGCAGAAGGTTGGCCTAGTGCAGCTCTAGAACTTTACTTGTAATGACCATTTCAGGACCTGCAGTTCCTCTGCACTTTAGTGTCAGTCGTGCGTGGCTCAGTGAGTCATACTCTCACCTCTGAGTCAGAAGGTTGTGGGTTCAAGTCCCACTCCACACACTTGAGCAGAAAAATCCAGGCTGTCACTCCCGGTGCATTGCTGAGAGAAGTGCGGGACTGTTGGAAGTGCCGGACTGTTGGAAGTGCCATCTTTCGGTTTAAACCGAGGCCCCGTCTGCTCTCTCAAGTGGACATAAAAGATCCCATGGCACTATTTTGAAGAAGAGCAGGGGAGTTATCCCCGGTGTCCTGTGAACAATATTTACCCCTCAATCAACATCACTAAAACAGATTATCTGGTCATGATCACATTGCTATTTCTGGGAGCTAGAAAATTGGCTGTCACATTTTCTACATTACAACAGTGACTAGAAATAGTGGACGCATTGGTGGTCATTTTCCAGCATTCTATAGATTCTGGATCAGTTCCTATGGATTGGAGGGTAGCTAATGTAACACCATTTTTAAAAAAGGAGGGAGAGAAAACGGGTAATTATAGAACGGTTAGCCTGACATCAGTAGTGAGGAAAATGTTGGAATCAATTATTAAAGATGTAATAGCAGCGCATTTAGAAAGCAGTGACAGGATTGATCCAAGTCAGCATGGATTTATGAAAGGGAAATCATGCTTGACAAATCTTCTAGAATTTTTTGAGGATGTAACTAGTAGAGTGGACAAGGGAGAACCAGTGGATGTGGTGTATTTGGACTTTCAAAAGGCTTTTGACAAGATCCCACACAAGAGAATGGTGTGCAAAATTAAAGCGCATGGTATTGGGGGTAATGTATTGACGTGGATAGAGAACTGGTTGGCAGACAGGAAGCTAAGATTGGGAATAAACAGGTCCTTTTCAGAATGGCAGGCAGTGACTAGTGGTGAGAATGGATACAGAAGGATTGTAAATGTGGCAGAGGGATGGAAATAGTGAATCATGGGAAAATAGCTAAAGAAATGTCAAGATGCAGACAACTGCAGAATCGACAGGAAAAAAAAGGGTTACCAAGAGTTGAAGTTGAGGTTAAACACGGGTCATGAGAAAGCCCAAGGCAGCACAAAGAAAGAAAGCAATCCTAGATAGGAAGGGAAAAGTAATAGCTTCTACTGATAAGGAGGAAGGGAAACTAATTGGGTTCTTTACTGATAAGGGAAGACAGTGTAGTGAAGCTATAACTAACCTGACCCTGACACCAGCCCTAATTGGGAGACTTCCTTGTCTGCCATTGGACGTACTCGGGGGGGGGGGAGGCAGAAAGGGATTGGATAGACCAAGTGCTAATCAAATGTGTTCTGTTTTGAAAATGTATAATTACTGTGCTTTTCGCACTGTAAAGGGGGCTTGTCCAGAGGAAGGTAAACAGGCTCTGATTGAGTGTGTCCCTTTGTCTTGACAAGACCCGGCCGGAGAATCTTCAATAAAGGTCCTTTACAGAAAAGGCAAGGTGTTCGTGTCAGTGTATTCGCTGAAACAGATTGAGGAAAAAAGAATCTGTATTAACAGTGGTGTACCGCAAGGTTCAGTGCTGGGCCCCCAACTATTTACAATATACATTAATGATTTGTACGAATGTAATATCTCCAAGTTTGCAGATGACACTAAGCTGGGTGGCAGTGTGAGCTGTGAGGAGGATGCTAAGAGACTGCAGGGTGACTTGGACAGGTTAGGTGAGTGGGCAAATGCATGGCAGATGCAGTATAATGTGGATAAATGTGAGGTTATCCACTTCGGTGGCAAAAACAGGGAGGCAGAATATTATCTGAATGGTGACAGATTAGGAAAAGGGGAGGTGCAACGAGGGTTTTTATGGTACATCAGTCATTGAAAGTTGGCATGCAGGTACAGCAGGCGGTCAAGAAGGCAAATGGCATGTTGGTCTTCATAGCGAGAGGATTTGAGTATAGGAGCAGCGAGGTCTTACTGCAGTTGTACAGGGCCTTGGTGAGGCCACACCTTGAATATTGTGTTCAGTTTTGGTCTCCTAATCTGAGGAAGGACATTCTTGCTATTGAGGGAGTGCAGCGAAGGTTCACCAGACTGATTCCCAGGATGGCAGGACGGACATATGAAGAAAGATTTCATATTCAGCCCGTCGTGCCTGTGCTGGCTCTTTGAAAGAGCAGTGGTGCTCAGTCCCACATCCCCGCTTTATGTCTGTAACTCTGTAAGTTCCTTGTCCTCACGTACCCGTCCAACTTCTGTTTAAAATTATTTGTGGAATCAGCTTCCACTACCTTTTCAGGTTGAGTGTTTCCGATCCAGACAACTCTAAATGATAAAATTCTTATCATCTCCCCTCTACATCTTTTGCGAATGGTTTTAAATCCATCACCTCTGGTTATTGACCCATTCACCAGAGCGAATAGATTTCCTCTATTCTATCGAAACCTCTCATCATCTTGAAAACCTCTATTAGGTCACCTCTTAATCTTCCCTGTTCCAAGGAGAACAGTCCTAACTTTTCCAACCTCCCTCATCCCTGGTAACATCCTGGTAAAATTTCTATGCACCGTTTCTAAAGCCTTCATGACTTTTCAGAAGTGCGGTGCTCAGAACTGTCCACAATACTCCAGCTGAGGCCGAACCAGTGATTTATAAAGTTCGAGCATGATCTCTCTGCTTTTATAGTCTATACCTATATTTATAAACTCAAGTAACCCATGTGCTTTTTTAACCACCTTATCAACTTGCCCTGCCACCTTTAAAAATTTATGTTATCTGGACACTAAGATCTCACTGCTCATCTACATTTTTCCAAATTGTGCCATTTATAGTCTACTGTCTTTTCATATTAGCCCTCCCAAAGTGCATCATTTCACACTTCTCCACAATGAACTCCAAGGACTATGCTTCTGCCCATGTCACCATCTTGTTTATGTCATCCTGAAGTCTACAATTATCCTCATCACTGTCTGTTACGTTGGCAAGTTTCGTATCATCTGCAAACTTTCTAATGCTGCTCCCTACACCTGAGTCTAGGTTGTTTATAAAAATTTTAAATTGTAATGGACCCAAAACTGACCCTTGGGGAACACTACTGGAAACACTGCCCAGTCTGAAAAACATCCATCCGCCATCACCCTCCACGTCCTGTCACTGAGTCAATTCCGTGTTCATACCATCACTTTCCCCTTAATTCCATGGGCTGCCATCTTCTTAACAAGCTTCCTGTGTGGCACTTTGTCGAATGCCTTCTGAAAGTCTATATTTACAACATCTACAGCACTACCTTGATCAATCTATGCTGGAAATCTCAGCAGGTCAGGCAACATTTGTGGAGAGGAAGTGTGGATATCTGAACGGAATATATGACCCTTCGTCAGAACCTGAAACATTAACTCTGCTTCCTCTCCACAGATGCTGCCTGACCTGCTGAGATTTCCAGCATTTTCTGTTTTTATTCCAGATTCCAGCATTCACAGTATTTTGCTTTTGTACCTTGATCAACCTTCTCAGTTACGTCATCAAAGAATTCAATCAAGTTAGTCAGACACAATTTGGCGTTAACAAATCCATGCTGGCTCTCCTTGATTAACCCATGCCTTTCCAAATGGTTTCCAATAACTTCCCCATCACCATGTCAGGCTGACTGGCCTGTAGTTTCCTGGTTTATACCTCTCCCCTTTCTTGAATAGAGGAATAACATTAGCAAACCTTCAGCACTACTTCTGAATCCAATGAAGATTGAAGGATTGTGACCAATGTCTCTGCTGTTTCTACCCTTTACTTCTTTCAGCAATGTAGGATGCATTCCATCCCAGTCAGGGGACTTCCCAACTTTCAGCAATACTAACCTTTTTAGTACAACTTCTCTATCTATTACTATCCTGTCCATAATTTCCCTCTCCTCTTTTAGTGTAACATTCCCCTCACCCGCTTCCTTTGTGAAGACAGATGCAAAGTATCCATTTAATACTTTAGCCATGTCCTCTGCTTCCACATGAAAATGTCCCTTTGGGTCCTTAATAGGCCTAACTTTTTCCCTAGCTAACCTCTTCCACTTTAGCTAACCTCTTACACTTTATAAAATATTTTAGGGTTCAATTTAATGTTGCCTGCTAATCTTTTCTCCTAACCTTTCTTTGCCTCCCTTAAAAACTTTTTCAATTCCCTCCTGTATTTTCCATAATTTTCCTGGTTATTAACTGAATCTTGCTCCTGATATTTGTCATAAGCCGCCTTTTTCTGTTTTATTTTAACTTCTATTTGCTTTGTCATCCAGGGCACATTAGCTTTGGATGCTCTATATTTTCCCATCAAACGAATATGCCTAGATTGTATCTGGACTATCACTTTGCTGAATGCCCTCCATTGCTCTGTTACTGCCTATCCAATCTGCCTGTGCTCGGTCCCTTCATAAATCACTGAAATTAGCATTTTTGCCTTCAATATTTTCTGGTCTCTTTCCACAATTACTCTAAACCGATTAGCATAGGTGAACAGCAACAAAATAAAGCTTGGAAATGGAAGTATGGATATGGACACTCTCTTTTGTTGTTGGTCTTGAGTAGGACAGGATTGTTTCAGCCTTGTTTCCTGGGTTAAATAGAGCCAAAACACTGACTTTGCAGGAGGAGGTCACAGTGCTGGTTTTGTTTTGTGACAACACCTACACCAACTTGTATTTATATAGTCTTTAACATAGTAAAACGTCCCAAGACACTTCACAGGGACGTTATCAAACAAAATTTGACACCGAGCCACATAATTTAGATATTAGGGCAGATGACCAAAACCTTGGTCATAGGAGGTTTTAAGGAGAGCCTTAAAGGAGGAGTGTAGGAGAGGTTTAGGGAGGGAGTTCCGGAGCTTAGGGCCCAGGCAGCTGAAGGCACGGCCACCGATGGTGGGGCGATTGAAATTAGGGATGTGCAAGAGGCCAGAATTGGAGGAGTGCAGAGATCTCGGGGGGTTGTGGGGCTGGAGGAGGTTACAGAGATAGGAAGGGGCGAGGCCATGGAGGGATTTGAAAGCAAGGATGAGAATTTTAAGATCGAGTCGTTGCTCAAGCAGGAGCCAATGTAAGGGACAGTAAAAGGGGTTGACCAATCAGCCAAGAGGGCTTGTGCTACCTTCCCGCCCACCCCCACCCCCATGAATTAACTCAGCAACTGTGACTTCAGCACCAATGAGCAACTGCACACAGTGTTCCTTTAGTTGCCGACTCCAAGTACACTTCTCACTCTGATGATATTCAAACATGGATTCAGTGTGAGGAATTCCTCTCCAGGATGCTGAGTGCTGGAACTCTCAGCTGGATATGCCTGCTGGCAATATTATGGACTTCTGCCTCTTCCTCCCAGAAAACAGAATGCATTAAAATGAACCCCTGCAAATGTATAATGAATGACGGATCAGGGGTGATCAATCTGGCCGCATTGGGAGACTCGGATGGATTTCTGGAGAGGGACAAACATTTGAGCAGTTCAGGCGAGGAATCGGATCCCGATATCCTGTACTCGTTTAGTCCTTGTCGCCCGTTTAGTGAACCTGTCGAGTTTGCCCACGAGTGCCTGGACGTGGCTGTTTGTTTGATTATCGAGTACCAGACCCCGACCGGGAAGATCGTGGAGTTTCTCAACTTTGGAAGACACAAGGACAATGAGTTCAGCTATGACAACAGTTCAAAAGCACTCACTGTCACCTACACTGGTAAGAATGCGCCTCAATTTTCTTTTAGATACTTGAGATTACAAAATGCTGCGGTACAGAGGGATCTGGGGGTCCTTGAACATGAAACACAAAATGTTAGTATGCAGGTACAGCAAGTAATCAGAAAGGCAAATGGAATGTTGGTCTTTATTGCAAGGGGGATGGAGTATAAAAGTAGGGAAGTCCTGCTACAACTGTACAGGGCGTTGGTGTGACCACACCTGGAGTACTGCGTACAGTTTTGGTCTCCTTATTTAAGGAGGGATATACTTGCATTGGAGGCAGTTCAGAGAAGGTTCACTCGGTTGATTCCTGAGATGAAGGGGTTGTCTTATGAAGAAAGGTTGAGCCTATACTCATTGGAATTTAGAAGAATGAGACATGATCTTATTAAATGTATAAGATTATGAGGCGGCTCGACAGGGCAGATGCAGAGAGAATGTTTCCCCTCGTGGGGGAATCTAGAACCAGGGGGCATAGTTTCAGAATAAGGGGTCGCCCATTTAAAACGGAGATGAGGAGGAAATTATTCTTTCAGAGGGTTTGAATCTTTGGAATTCTCTGCCCCAGTGAGGTGTGGAGGCTGCGTCATTGAATATATTTAAGGTGGAGATAGACACATTTTTGATCGATAAGCAAGTCAAGGATTATGGGGAGTGGGCGGGGAAGTGGAGTTGGTCAAGATCAGCTATGGTGTTATTGAACGGCAGAGCAGGCTCGAGGGGCCAAATAGCCTACTCCTGCTCCTATTTCTTATGCTCTAAGTGAAGGGCCAAGACTTCAATCAGAGTTGAACAGACCAGGAAAGGTGAAAGACTGGAGGGGCTGAATGGCTCCCTCTGGTTTCTGATGTTCCTAAATGAACGTGCACTGGTTGGCATATGAAGGGCTACACCGTGAATTGGAGGAGTAATGGGATAACTGAAGGAACTCAGGGGTATTGAGTTCCTGGGAAAGATTTATTGTGGGGAGACAGTCCAATGAGTCCAAGGATAACAACTTGCATTAATTTAGCATCTTTGATGTAGTAAAACATCCCAAGGAACTTCACAGGAGAATGGATGTTGGAACAGAGAGAAATTGCAGTTTAAGAGGAACCAGAGAAAGTTTCAAAGAAACATCCTCCATAATATTATCAATAAAGTGCAACAAGATAGAAAGAATGCTTAGACCCCGCTCTGGAATTCCCTCCTTAAACCACCACTTGTCTCTCCTCCTTCAAGACCCTCCTTAAAACTTCCCTCTTTGACCAAGCTTTACGTCTCCTGTTCTAACATCTCCTTACATGGCTCGTATAACATTTTGCTTGCTAACGCTCCTGTGAAACGCCTTGGAGTGGTTGTCTGTTTTAAAGGCACTGTATGAATGCAAGGTGTTGTTTTTATTCCCTCCAAGATCTTACACACACTGATCCTTTCCTTCTGTTGCAGCATCACACAGCAGCCCGCTGCGTACAGTGGCCCGGTATAACTGCAGCTCCAGTCGCTCGGTGGTTCTGGCGCGAGATCCAGGGAATCCCAACGTGTTACAGATTTCTGTTGACAGCCCATGTGCCTGTCCCAACAGCTGCAGACCTCAGGACGTGGGCCCAGGAACCATCATCTTAATAGTCTTCAGCATAACGGTCACGGCCTACTTCATGTTTGGTGGGTTAACAACAACTGGTACTTAAACAGCACCTTTAACGTAGAAAAAAAAAAGTCCCAAGGTTCACTCACAGGCAACGTTACAAAATATGGGCACCAAAATAAAGGACAGAGTAATGGGAGTGACCAAAAGCTTGGTCAAAAAGGGTGGAATTTATGGAGTGTCTTACAGAAGGGTGGTGGAGAGGCTTAGGGGGCGGGAAATACAGAACGTGGGCCTAGGTCACTGAAGGTATGCATATAAATGGTGGAGCAAACGGTGGGAAAAGGGGCTGCAGGGTTGGTGGATGCACAAGAGGCCAGAGTTAGATCCACAGTTGGATGTGGGTTTGTAGGGCTGCAAAGGTTAGAGAGATGGGGGGGGGGGGGGGGGGGCGAGGCCATTAAGGTATTTAAACACGAGGATGAGAATTTAAAATAAGGTGTTCGGGAAACCAGGAGCCAATGCAGATCAGCAAACAGAAGGTGATGTGTGACTGGGACTACTTACTGAACTTTAAGACATTAGCTTGGCTCAGTGCGTAGCACTCTCGCCTCCGAGACTTGAGCATATAAACCAGGCCGACACTCCCTGTGCAGTATTGAGGGAGCGCTGCACTGTCAGAGGGGCAGTACTGAGGGAGCGCCGCACTGTCGGAGGGGCAGTACTGAGGGAGCGCCGCACTGTCGGAGGGGCAGTACTGAGGGAGCGCCGCACTGTCGGAGGGGCAGTACTGAGGGAGCGCCGCACTGTCGGAGGGGCAGTACTGAGGGAGCGCCGCACTGTCGGAGGGGCAGTACTGAGGGAGCGCCGCACTGTCGGAGGGGCAGTACTGAGGGAGCGCCGCACTGTCGGAGGGGCAGTACTGAGGAAGCGCCGCACTGTCGGAGGGGCAGTACTGAGGGAGCGCCGCACTGTCGGAGGGGCCGTTTTTCTGATGAGACGTGAAAGCAAAGGCCCCATTCACCTCATCAAAAAAGCAAGGGGAATTCTCTCGATGTCCCGGGCCCAACATTTATCCCTCAACATCATCAAACAGATGAACTGGTCATTTATCACACTGCTGTTTGTGGGAGCTTGCTGTCGCAAATTGGCTGCCACATTTCCTACATTACAACAGTGACTACACTTCAAAAAAGTGCTTTATTGGCTGTGAAACCGTTTGGGAAGTCCTGAAGATGTGCAGTTATTTCTTTATCTTAAAGGCGAGAGTGTAAACCAATCCAGTCTATTTAAGGTTAAATACTGGTGAACCTTGTTGCTAAAATTATCAGGGTGGTCCCAAACAATGTGCTTTCCTTACAGTGCACATGGATGTGTTTTTTTTAAGTTGTTAGTAGAATCTCTAAGTCCCTCCCCCAATGCACAAGTGCTTGTTAATGGGAACATTGGAGTGAGGAATCTGAAACCTCTCTGGTTATTTTCTCAGGTTTATGCGCACTCAATCCGGTCAGAACTCCAAACGGCATTGAAATCATTCCCAAGGAAAATATCTGGTGCAGTTTGTGCTATGCCTGTGCGGAGAGGAAAGGAAGAAAGCGGAGGAAACATCAACATCCCAGATTATAGGTTACCCTGATCGACAATCCGTGCTGGACACCTACAGCAAGTATTTGCTGTAAAATGCACAATTTCATTTTTCACACTTTGTACTGAGGCATGTTATGTGTATAAACAGTATCTGTACAAGTTTAATTTTGTAGTTGAGCTATTTTTCAAAACTGCTCTTCAATGTTTTGCATTTTTCACACCCTCAAAACAAATCAAAGTCTGTTCCAAGGAAATGTTTTCCCATGGACTGAAAGAGGGGAACAGAGGCAGAGACAGTAAAATAGCAGTTCACGATTGTTTCTGCTCGAGGAGTGATGTAAATACCGACGCGCTCCCGGGGACCCCCTGTAAATACCGACGCGCTCCTGGAGATCTCCCCCTCCCCTGTAAATACCGACACACTCCCGGGGACCCCCTGAAAATACCAACACGCTCCTGGGGATCCCGCCCTCCCCTGTAAATACCGACACACTCCCGGGGACCCCCTGAAAATACCAACACGCTCCTGGGGATCCCGCCCTCCCCTGTAAATACCGACACGCTCCCGGGGACCCCCTTTAAATACTCACTCTCTCAGAGGGGGATAGGGTATGGTAGTGTAGTGGTTAAGTTACTGGACTAGTAATTTAACAGAGGGCGTGTTCAAATCCCACTCTAGCAGTTTGAGAATTTTAATTCAATTTTTGTAAAGAGTACAAAAGTGCAATGGATATGTTACTTGACCAGTAATCCAGAGGCCTGGACGAATAGTCCAGAGAATTAGTTTAAACCCCACCACGGCAGCGTGAGAACTTTCAATGTAGAAATTTAAAAAATAATTCTATAAACATTTGCTGGGCTATGTGGAAAGAGCAGGGGGGTGGGGGAGGAGGAGATTTGGATAGCTCTTTCAAAGAGCCGGCACAGGCAGGATGGGCTGCATGGCCTCCTATCATTCTATGAGAACAGTATTGGAGCTTTGATTTGAAGAATTTGACGGTAGTGTGGCCCATCAACACTCGCTATCTAGGCACGGCCACTAGCTCATGTACGAGCTGGTGTGCTACTAAAGTATACAGACTAGGAAGGTCGTTGGATTGAACTTATCATCTGTGCGGAACTAGCCAATCTCAGACAATCTTCAGAGCTGATAATTGTGCCCTGGGACAGAGAATCGAGGAAATTCGCCCGGGTTTGCACTGTGGAATACCATTCAGTGTCCCTGGCTGGTAAAATGTGGACATTGCATTGTCTGTGGTGCTATCCTGCAGATGAACAGCCAGCCAAAAGGCACCTTGTAGCCTCGCACATAAAGAACGACCACTTGGGCAAGGCGATAGAAAGTAGCGGGTGTCTCTGGAAACACGAAAGGTGAGAAAGTTGTCCTTATTTAAGGAAGGATATATTTGCATTGGAGGCAGTTCAGAGAAGGTTCACTCGGTTGATTCCCAAGAGGAAAGGGTTGTCTTATGAGAAAAGGTTAAGCAAGAGTTTAGAAGAATGAGAGGTGATCTTATTGAAACATACAAGATTCTGAGGGGGCTTGACAGGGTAGATGCTGAGAGGATGTTTCCCCTTGTGGGAGAAATCTAGAACTAGGGGGCATAGTTTAAAAATAAGGGGTTGCCCATTTAAGACGGAGATGAGGAGGAATTTCTTCTCAGGGAATCTTTGGAATTCTCTACTCCAGAGAGCTATGAAGGCGGAGTCATTGAATATATTCAAGGCGGAGATATTCAGATTTTTGAACTATAGGACAGTAAGTGTTATGGGGAGCGGGCAGGGAAGTGGAGTTGAGGCCAAGATCAGATCAGCCATGATCTTTTTGAATGGCAGAGCAGGCTCGAGGGGCCAAATGGCCTACTCCTGCTCCTATTTCTAATGTTCTTATAAAAATACAAACATATGGACAATGGCAGACAGGAAAAAAACCTCTGGTCCACCCAGCCTGTCCCACACAATTGATACCTTGTGTGTTTCACAATTGATGCTCTCCCCATCCCAGCCATGTGATCTCCTGGGGAGAGGCAATGAACCAGATAAAAACCCAGTCAACTGCATTTTTTTAAAAATAAAATTCTTTATGCTAAACACAAAATAACAGTTTTATTGTTAATACAGGTACCCAATATCATTTATTTCCCAGATAACAGACAGTATTACATGATACTGCTCCTATAGTTACACTTTAAAATATGAAACAAATAACCTTCATACAAATATCTTTTAACCAATTACAGTACATTGTGCATTCTAAACAAATCTAAATGTTATACAATATTCCAGCTGATAAACATTTCTATAAATTCCACATCCTCTGGGCTTTTTTTTTAAGAAACCTGTACACCCACCTCCATAGGATCACAAAAATAAGTGTCTAAATATATCATTCGGAATACATTCTGTAACACCTTTGTCTTTAACAAAATCATAAAAATCTTTTGTTATCATTTAACTTCAGTTGAGAGCTTGGTCATTTCAGAAAATGTTAAATCCATCTATTGAAGTGCCTAGAGACTCTCAATGCATAGCTCCAAATCCCTTTCAGAAATATCCAGATTTACTTAAGACAAGTGGAGTGCCAGATAGCCACACGTCATTTGCCCGAATGCAGCTGCTTAAAGGAGTTGTTTCGGATCATTAATAATCAATCTACTGAATGTGCTACCTGGTCAGGTATAGGGTGTGCTGCCGTCTTCAGCAATCCCATATGCTACTGGTATTTAATGAGCTGGCGATTTTAAAAACTGCTATAAATGAGTATTAAACACTTTCAGATTTTGAGGTGATGCCGCTTGCTAGTTAGAACGTCCAAGGTTCCCAGCTGCTCCCATATACAGTAGGGAAATCTCAAAAGGAAACGCAGGCACAGACAACAATTCACCAAAGAAGCAATTAAAAGTACATTGATATTCGGTAATATATAAAGTAGTCCAATCGATAACCAGGATTGGAATAAACCTGTCGCAGAGTTTACACCTGACTCTAGCATTCAGTGAACCTACACTACTCCTTTAAACAGCCAATGAGCCTCCAGAACACACAATCAGCAGCAGTCGCTCTGCAGTGCACAGCGGATTTCAGTGACTTCCTGCTTGGTTTGGAAAGTGGAGTGTCCAGCACTGTCATTTTAAGAGAGCGAGCAAACTAGTTATTCGAGTTATCCAGTTCACTGTTAGCTAGGATGGCTTTGGCAATATGCTTTTCCACAAGAAAAGCACAGGAAACTGCCTGCCTTTTTGCTTGGATTTAACTCTGGTCTCTTTCTGAATTATTTTTGTTCCATCTATGATCACTTTCATTCCTTCTGTGCTAATGAAGTTGCAGAATCTCAACTCAAACACATCTGCTTTTCAGTTTAGACCAGGGCCCAAAGTCACAAAAACACAGAGCCCCACACACAGAGACACAGCTGTCATTCAGAATTAGTTTGAATCAAATGACAATCAAAATAAATCTTTGGAATGAAGCACGTGTTCATGTCTGGTTCTATGGCAGATTTTAGTCGCCAGTAAAAAAAAGATTCAAGCGGAGATTCTGCAAATTCAGGCACTCTCAACAGACAGCCCTACAGGTCTCCTTTGTGCAATGGAAACGCACCCTAACCAGACTTTCTGCTGCTCATTAAATCAGCCTCTCCTGGAAGTGGGAGGAAACAGGGACAGTAACTGCAAAATTAAAAAGGACCAAAGGGGTTAATGGCTTTGGGTTTGATTTGGTTTAAATATCATTTATAGCTTACATAGTTTGACCTTCCCATCCCTCCCCAATCCAAACAAGGATACACAATAATTTTAGTTGGATGACTGCACAGTGCACTGTAACTTTAATTGATTTACCCATTATAAAATGAACACACTGTAGGCTTCACATAACTGGTGCAATTGACTGCAGTCACTCAACACCCATTTCAACATCCAGGAGTGACTGCATTCAACTGTTGCTGCAACATCCTGAGGTGGTGATCTAGAAAATCCTCGTCACGTTTAGCAATATTTTCCTGGTCCGCTGCGGATATACATACCATGGGCACTAAAAACAGGGGGCACCGCAATGTCTTTATCCTAACTGGGCAGAGTCTGCCTTTGTCAGTGTGGCTAGACGGCACCCCATCATGCAAATGTCTTTAGTCAGAGGTTACAACAGTCCAGTAAAAATTCTCATACACTGTAATACCAAAAAAAAATGCTGCCGTTTACAAAAGAAAATCAGAAACACGATTGACACCAAAGTGTAATATTCTAAACACACATTTTCTAATGTCACATTGGGAGGTGCCCATGCTTATGGGTTATCCTCTCACCATGGCAACGGAACAGCACGCAACCAGCCTGCTGGTTGCAAGCACTGAGATACATGGCAAAAAACTAAAAAAAACACACAGCTCCTACAACAGTGGTCAATATTGGACAGTTTTACAAATAAAAGCAATCACCAAATACTTAAAAAAAAAATCAGTGATCAATATTTGATTGGCAAAAAGAAGCAATTAAATCCGAGTTGGAAAAATAGCTGTGCACCTGAGCTCCGAGATGGATTAACGGCTAATACAGTAACTTTATAAATGATCGAGGGAAGCGAACTCACGGACCGTGCCCCACAGCAGCAAGGTTCTTTCATCTCAATAGTGGTCTTTTGGGAACTCAAGTTTCTTGGCGCGGTGCAGTCTCGTTATTGACAAGAAGCCTCGCGTGTTACAATTTAGTCGTAACTAAAATGCGCCGCCTTCCCCTTAGTTACTGGTTTCTCACGGTCTTGAGACCTGCAGGTGCGGAGACCGTCTTTTCAGTCCACTCCCTTCACTCCCCAGGTTGCAAGACCACTGTACTGCTTAGGAAAGAACATCGGAGGTGGCAATGGTGAATGGGGCGATATTCCAATGTCCACACAGGGAAAAGGTATAAAGGTCAAGGAAGAGGCTGGGTAGTAGGTTACCTACCAGCTTCTCAACCAGGGAAAAGCAGGAGAAAATTAAATTGGGATACGAGGGGAAAGAAAAGGAGGAATTAAAAGACTGCTGCACCAAGTCTCGGTTACCAACGCCTTTTTGCTTTGGTTGAATAAAATGGGCTCTTTCGATGGCGGCAGCACGCCACACCACAAGTGGAGCTCAGAGTTAGTGACAATTTTAGTTTGCAAATCCCGCAATTAAAGCACTGTACAAACTGAAGCTCTCTCAGTCAGTGAGATCAGCAGCAATGTGTGATCCCACCTCCTAAAACAGCAAAACTGGAAAAACTGCTAGAAAAAAAGGGATCTCATTAGAAAACAGTTCAAATGGAATTTGCTTTAAACTTTGATTAACTGAACACCTTGATCTCCCAATAATCAAATGTTATTAAAACGCAATTAAAAAAACGATAGTCAATTTTAACCCTTGATCTGCTGGTTCTTGCAGATGCTGAAAACATCTGCTTTTCAACACCTCTTGAAAAGTTTATGAACTTCTCTTGATAAAAGAATCAAGACGGGACGCGTGCATTTATACACAGACATGTGCGTGATCTCTCTGATGCACATGGAGTTAAGCTACAGCAGAAATTTGTCATAGAAATCCCTGCATGATACGCTAACTCACTGAGCTGACTGGCTGTAATGAATATGCGCTACACTATGTCAATTCAACATTCAACGGCTGTTTTTATGTTGTTTTTTAAAAAAAAACAGACATGGATATCGGTTTTAGACCTATACAGTCAAGTACCACAATGCAGAAAATCAAACAGAGTAGAGAGATGGGGAGATCAATCAATTATTGGAACAATGGGGGGGGGGGGGGGGCACAGACTGTTCAGTTGATAAGCATTATTCAGTATACTGGTCGTTGATGTTGGTGATCATTTTTACAAATAAAATCTACAAAATCAAAACACAACTACATTTTTTGATTAAGTAAACTGGAAAATATGTTTTATTCACTATAATTTTCTGTCAATAAGGGCAGCATTCCACCTAGTGGATAGTTTACTTGTAGAAAAATCACTGGGTATCAAATCTATAGTTTTTTTTTACTATATTGTATAATGTGTGTGGAGTGTACTTGCACAACACGCTTCTGTGCTCAGATGAAATCCTGTGGCAGTACCGCCCCCGCGCCACACACAATATAGCAGAATGTTACTACTTCTTAACAAGGAAGAATACACGCAAGTGCCTGGCTTCACTGTACTTGACCTTCCTGTGAGGGTTTTGGACAGACACCAGCTGTAGCAGGGGACTAGCCCGAAGCTGCAGTGGATGCAAGCTGAGAAAGTGTCCTCTCAGCAAAATATGAGAGTGGGGTGGGGGGTCCACAAAAAAAATGGAGAAACTAACTTTACGCAAATTCAAAAAGGGTGCAAGCATGTGCTTTCAGGATCCAATTAATAGAGATATTAAATAAGCCTTGGCACAAATACCAAAATCAGTTTCTTTTACCTACTAAGATGAACCCAAGAGTTTGAATTCAGCGCAGTCTGGTGGAATGAAAACCGTGTGTGTGTGCTGGCTGTAAGGGTCTGTTCAGCAATGAATTTGGGTAATCACAACGCTGTTCCTCGCGGACATGTGCCCACAGTACAAGAATGCTCTCATTTGGTGCCAATTCTCAATCCCAGAGGTCAGAGAGTTGTGGAAAAATGGAAAAAATGGCAACAAGGCCAGCTTTACTCTGCAGCGAGCCGTGCTATCCTGATCCTTGGGGTGGGGGAGGGGGGGGGGCTCGGCAGGAACACTGGGTTTCCACATCCCAGCGCCAACAATGGATTACACAATTCACCATAATTAAAGAAAACACCTTCCATTTATATACAGCCTGACCATATGGGAGATCTTTTACTGCTTCAAACACCTTGCACTTTACTGTTGTGGCTGAACAAATGCCCCAGAAAGATTTTTTAAACAAATATGCAGACTTCTGGGGGCTTGAAGTAGGTGAGTTTAGTCATTTGTGAACCCGTGTGACTGAAGTATGTCCCAGCAGGTAAAGTGTTAATTTTGACTCTGCATTCAAAATATAACTTAAGCAAAGAGTTTTCCTTACACTAGTTGTCACACAAGAGTTATTAAAACAGTACAAAAATCAGGAGATTAGATTCATTACAGCCTTGTGTTTTAGGCCTCAATATACCACAGATACAGATAGTGTACAAGTTAACCGTTCACAGTACGTCAAACTGAGCCACAATATTCACAAGTGGCATGCAATAGCTAGACGACACGGATAGTGTAGGAAATGTGTAAGTCTTCAAAGTGCATAGCTAACCAATGCCAGGACATTCAGAAGACAGGAACAGGAAATGACATCACTAAGAGCAACAGCTTCTAGGCGTGAATGATTGGAGTCATGTGTTCCATCAGCGGCGACAGATGCTGCTCGCAGCAAAGTGGCGCAGGACCGGAAGGTCCAAGATCTGGACAATCAGAATACACACTGGCAGTCTGACCGACCAGCGAAAAGCAGTGGATGAAGTGCAGAGTACTGTAATGCTGGAGCACTTAATTCTCATCACTAGCTGCTGCCACTGGCAAGAATGAAGTGCTGCAATAGTACAGCACTGTACGAAAATCACACACTTATTAATGCTGTGTAGCAAAAATCCGTGGCACTTCTTTAACTTATCCCTCCGATCAATGGGGCAGTAAATTCTACACTATTGTCCCAGAAACGATTCTGGAAGAAAACATTTTCTACCCTGAAGGTTTACAGGAACCATGTTTCAAAGCAGGAAAAGCCTGTACTAAAGGACACTTACCAATGGACACCGAAGGTTATCCCAATTTTTGAATCAGCAGCCTGCACTGAGAATGTAATTTAGCAGTGAGGAAACATCAGAAGGCCTGCAAGGGCAGGGCTTCCCCACTACTGTTCGGGGTAGTTGGGTACAATTAGGTGGTGTTATTGAGTCATCCAATGCCTGGTTCAGCAACATGTCACCAATCTCTGCAGGTGGGGAGCAGAGCACACAGAATACATTTTCCCTTTTGGATAATTTCTGACTAGGTTATTGTTACTGCAACAGCACACCGCTTGACTTTATTATTTTCCTTGAACATTTAAAGCCAGCCGTGATCCTTTTAGTAAGTGTTCAGGTAGTACAGGTTAAAACACACACATGTTTTGATTTTTCTTCTGAAGCACAGATTAAAAAATAAAATGATTTTTAATGAAGATGAACGAACCTGCTCCCTGCCTATAAAGAAATATGCTTCCCGTAACGTACGTTATTTCAAAAGAATGTGCATGAAGTTGCCAAGTCCCTGACTTGTGTAGGAAGCATCGGAGAACATGAATAAAGTCACAAATGGACCAAAAAGAAAATCATCCTATTACTTCATTTCAGGAGAAATCCAACACCCAACAGGTACTCAAATACTCAGTGCAAAGACATCACCATATCTGATGTGTCCCCTGATGGCGTCATTGTTGATTCATTGAATTGGAACTGGAATGGCCACTGTTTCATTTGACATCAGATCACCTTGCTTTATCGTTGCAACACAATGACCCCACTGTTTCTTGACGGCAGATTCCGCTATCAGAAATTATGGTATTGGAATTTTTTTTTTTTTAATAAGTCAATGAAAAACGTGTGTGCTTTTATTGTGACCAAAATCATGATCAATTTCAGCCGTCTAAAACAAACCAGTGATCCCTGCACACGCAGGGCAAACTTCGATACTTGGGCCTAAACACAATAAAATCTTTAAAAGCATTTAAAAGTACATTTTTCTTGACTCTACAGTCAAAGATTCATAGGGCAACGTGTAATTTTCTGCCCTGGTCTATAAATGGTTCAGGAATGGAGAGAGAGCATCTTTTAAACATGCTCTGGTTTACCAGGAAACAACAATGCCACAGCATCTCAGAAAAATTGACACCTTTTTAACCGGCTCAGAGCCAAATGGTTTTGAGTGGTGTGTTTCAAAAGGATTTTTGAAATAAAATTTCAACATCACAACAATTATTTATCTAAAATTAAATCCCAGTATCTGTATTGGTTCAGTAGGTTTGGCGACAGAAAGGGATGGAGATCCACCCACCCAGTTCCCTATTACTCCAATGCCGTCAGAATCAACGTCTGCCAATTCTTGGGGTTGTCGGTTAGAAATAGCCACCCTCCTCCTTCAGTCCAGCTGTGTAGGTGGGTGGCGTGACCTGATGATAAGACTAGATGTGTGCGGTAGGCAAGGAGCTTGAATGGAAAGTGGTTAGTAGGTGCAGAGTGGCTCACAAGCCTCCTCAGCGGCTCTCGATAACAACAGGCTCAAAGACACCTGCAGACACCCTGCGGAGAAAGGGAACAGCGTTTGTTACTCAGCACAGAATACCCACTCTGCGGAAATACTCAGGCCATTCCAATGCTTGAGCATAATCAAATAACATGAGAAAATGCACAATCACAAACAAACATTTGAATACAGCATGGACCGATTATATGATCTATAGCAAATCTCAGTTGGATTTGGTTTCTAAATTCATTTGCAGGGCTGGTGTGGCTGATGCACAGATGGCAAACAGCCTTGGTCGAGAGATTCTCTCAACTTTTATCTTTTCGCTTTCTGGAGATTGTGCAATACATTTGCTGCATACCTTGTTTTAGGTTCAAGGCTACTAAATGACATTTTCCCCAGATTGGATGTGATAAGAAAGAAAACCTTTAAATGAGGATTAAACTTTGTATCGTTGTGGAAGATTAGTTGGCTGAATGAACAGCAACAACTATAGGCATATATTTAGCACCTTTAACATAATAAAAAAAAATCCCAAGGCCATTCACAGGAGCATTATCATACAGAATTTGACAGTAGGCGATGGATAATTTCTTCTGTGTAAAATCTTCAATGTTTTTATAAAGAATGTGTTTATAATTTCAGTATAGCTGGCACAGAGGAAATGCTTCCCTTATGAGGTGCTGTTCACCTAGATACTGCTAAACAAAACTTCGATTAGAGGATTGCCAGGTAGAGAAGTCGCTATATTGCATTAAAATACTTGTGGATTTAAAGGGTTAAAGATCTTACTCTAAAGCATTCCCCTGTGCAAATAGGAGAAAGACAAGCTGAAGATTGAAAGGGCCCAACCGCACAATACAAGACAAACCTCAATGGGGTTTATTTATTTATTTATTTATTTATTTTTAAGTGCCAAAGTAGCATTTTAGAAGATCCAACACTAATTAATCTGGGGTCGAGGTTAAATTAAGGTAACTGTACAGGACTACTCTGGCTGCGGTTCACTGAACAGGCGATTTATGAAACCTACCTGTTTCCCAGCTGAATGCCACTGAGTGCTGTTGTTCCATCTCTGCTCACAAACAGCCTTAAATTACTGTCTGGAAATGAAAAAAGTACGCAGTATTACCATACTGTAGAAAAAAAACCTCAAAAGCGCATTCCTGGCTTCAACAGCAAGAGAGTTTACACTCTCAATGACAGCTCTCATTTTGAGAATACCGAGTCAAAGACTTGCATTTATGTAACGCCTCATCGTGTCTCAGAAAAACCCAAGTACAATGAATTACATCGGGCAGTGATTGCTGTTCTGCAGGTATAGACAGCAACCGTTCTGTGTGAAAGTTCTCACAAAGAACAGGGAAATAAATGACCAGATAATTGTTGTCTGATGGGAGTTTGTTGAGGAATGTTGGTCATGACAGTGGGAGAACTCCCTGCTCTCCTTCGAATAATGGCATGGGATCTTTGACATTCACCTGAACCATTAGAACAGGCAGACAAGGCCTTGGGTTAAAGGCTCATCTAAAAGCCGGCGACTTTGATAATGCAGCACTCCATCAGTACTGCAATGAACTGATGCACTGAATTAATAGATTGGTGAAAAGAGAATCTATTACATCAATTCCCTAACCAGACTATGTTTCCATTAGGCCAAGATCAAGGAGTTAAATGAAAATGAGGAGTTATTTAAGGAGGGATATACTTGCATTGGAGGCAGTTCAGAGAAGGTTCATGAGGTTGATTCCTGAGATGAAGGGGTTGTCTTTTGAAGAAAGGTTGAGCAGGTTGGGCCTGTACTCATTGGAGTTTAGAAGAATGAGGGGTGATCTTATTGAAACGTGTAAGATTATGAGGGGGCTTGACAGGGTAGATGCAGAGAGGATGTTTCCCCTCATAAGGGAATCTAGAACTAGGGGACATAGTTTCAAAATAAGGGGCCGCCATTTAAGATGGAGGAATTTCTTCTTTCAGAGGATTGTGAATCTTTGAAATTCTCTACCTCAGAGAGCTGTGGAGGCTGGGTCATTGAATATTTTTAAGGTGGAGATGGATAGATTTTTGAACGACAGGGGAGCAGGCGGGGAAGTGGAGTTGAGGCCAAGATCAGATCAGCTATGATGTTACTGAATGGCGGAGCAGGCTTAAGGGGCCAAATGGCCTGCTCCTTTTTTATGTTCTTATACATGTGCACCCCCTTGCGGCTGGTTGATGAACTCGAGGCCTGGGATTGGATTGCACTTGGGAAGATTATTAATGGAGAGAAAGAGGAGAGGAGCTTAAAAAAAGTGTTTTTAAACTGGAAAGTATTCTTTGGAATTAAACAGAATCCTTAGATAGGAATTATGTAATTTTCAGAAATCTACGCAGATTAATATAGTATAAAGTGCAGGTCATAGAAATAGGGGATTAACTCTGCCCAACATTGCAAAAGTACATTGGACATTGAATAAATTTAAGACAGAAATAGACAGTTTCTTAAACGATAAGGGGATAAGGGATTATGGGGAGCAGGCAGGGAAGTGGAGCTGAGTCCATGATCAGATCAGCCATGATCTTATTGAATGGCAGAGCAGGCTCAAGGGGCCGTATGGTCTACTCCTGTTCCTATTTCTTATGTTCTTATCTCCATTAAAAAAGAACTCTGCTCACTTCCTGCTAAATATTTAGTGAAGTTATTGATTTGACATTGGTTGCAAGTTTTGTTCGGGGTATTTGTGGGCATGTGAGAGAAGTTTAAAAAAAAACACGGCAAGTTACGTTGATCTGGAATGCACTACCTGAAAGGGCGGCTGAAACAGATTCAGTAGCAACTTTCAAAAGGGAATTGGATAAATACCTGAAAAGGAAAGATTTGCAGGGTTGCGGGGAAAGGGCAGGGGAGAGGTACTAATTAGATAGCTCTTTCATCGGCTCGATGGGCTCACTGGCCTCTATGCTGTGGGGTTTGATTTTAACTCTTGCTGCTGAGATAGCTGGGGCCAAGAGCCCTCTTGTGGATTTCATCTTCTCACGTTAAACACTGCGGCCAGGTGCACAGGTGAAAGTCACCCTGCCAAGCACAAGGCACACATTTCCTGTCTTCAAACTGGTTGGTGGGGATATGGGAGATGGGAGAGTGCTCTTAGTCACCCTTTTTTTAAATTCGAAATATATAAAAATACTGTCCACTGCAGACAACAAGCAGATTAATACTGGCATTTTAGTCTTCATTCCCTTAATTGATTCTAATTGTTTGGCTGAATACTTGCATCGCTGTTGTATTGAATTTCCATCAGACTTAAGTGGAGTTGCAAGTACAGTCTTGCTTCTTCAGTTTATGTGTCGGTGGACTGACACAAGCAGAAATGTTCTGGTTTCCCTTTGCTTGTAAATGAAGTAACACCACTTCTTGCATTACATTGTCCATATTTGTACACAAGACCAATATATCCGTAAACGATTACATGGGAGTAAAATTTACACCACCAGAGGGCACCGCGGAATAGATTAACTCGGATTTCAGTAAAATGCAACGGTTAGTGCGCGAGATGTGCAGACTGAGTTCACTGTGAAAACACCCAAAATTATACATTCTGCCCGTTTAAACTTGTGTTGTATCTGAAGACATTGTTTTGAACTGGGAACACTAGAGTGAAGTGCTGATGGTTACAGATCTGTCGCTGCTGTGGTAGCAGCATGAGAAATTTGAACTGGTCAATTAAGTACATCACGCTTTAAAGCAAGTTGGCTTAAGTGTCATTTTCACTACAGCATATTGGTGCCATTTATTCAAAATAAGGTTAATGGCAACAGTGGGTAACCAAAGAAACTGAACTCCCCATCACTAGCACTCATGCTCCTATATATATGCTATTATACACTCCAACAGTACAGTATTACTGGCAAATTTATAGTTTTTAAACCAATAAAAAGTGGCGAGGAGACACTTATGATCATTAGCTACCTACATCACAAGAAACTCACCATCAGTCTGGACTCCTCCCACAAACCATTGTATAAATGATGAGGCTCAAAGGGCTGCATCCCAGAATACTGAAGGAGGTTGGGGAGGAGGTAGCAGAGATACGTACCATAATTTTCCAAAAATCTTAGGAATTGTAACAAAGAACTGCAGAATGGCAAATATTGTTCATAGAAATTTACAGTGCGGGAGGCAGCCATTCGGCCCATCGTGTCCGTGCCATCCGACAAAGAGCTATCCAACCTAATCCCACTTTCCAGCTCTTGGTCCGTAGCCCCTGTAGGTTACGGCATTTCAGGTGCACATCCAAGTATTCTTTAAATGTGGTAAGGGTTTCAGCCTCCACCAGCCTTTCAGGCAGTGTGTTCCAGACCCTCACCACCCTCTGGGTGAAGAAAATTCTCCTCAAATCCCCTCTAAACCTCCTACCAATTACTTTAAATCTATGCCCCCTGGTTATTGACCCCTCTGCTAAAGGGAATAGGTCCTTCCTATCCACTCTATCCAGGCCCCTAAAGAAGGGGGAATAAGCCAGGAAATTAGTCTTATCTCGTGTGAGTAAACTGCTAATCCATTTTGTGGAATGAAATTAATGAACATTTAGAGAGGCCATTCAGAATGGATTTGTGAAGAGCAAAATGTAAAGTCCTTACTCTACAGCATGAAACCACACGAGGCACATTCCAGGGACAAGGCCACTCTGTGACCTTAACTCTTTATTACAGGACTCCAGAAGTGATGACCCTGTGTGGGACCTCCCTTTATATACCTATGTGATCAGGTAAGGAGTGTCTCCCACAAGTTCACCCCCTGTGGTCAAGGTGTGCATCTAAGTTGAGTGTTTACAGTAATACAGTGGTATTACATTGTAGTTACAAACATGACACAAGTCATGCTTAATTAATTAAGCAGTGAATGGGGTGGACTTTGTACATATGGATTTTCAGAAGACAAGACAGAGCAGAGTAGCACTGGGGTAAGTGTAAACCACAAGGTGATAGGAAGGGACAATACGTATGAATATAAAGGGGCTGCAGGAGGGGTCAAAACTAAAAATCATGGTTTAAAAACTAGTATTAAAACACTTTACCTAAACGCACGCAGCATTCGAAACAAAGTAAATGAGTTGACGGCACAAATCATTCCAAATGGGTATGATTTGGTGGCCATTACTGAAACGTGGTTGCAGGGTGGCCAAGACTGGTAATTAAACATACAGGGGTATCTGACAATTCGGAAAGATAGACAAGAAGGGAAAGGAGGTGGGGTAGCTCTGTTAATAAAGGATGATATCAGGGTAGTTGTGAGAGACGATATTGGCTCCAATGAACAAAATGTTGAATCATTATGGGTGGAGATTAGAGATAGTAAGGGGAAAAAGTCACTGGTGGGCGTAGTTTATAGGCCCCCAAATAATAACTTCACGGTGGGGCGGGCAATAATCAAGGGAATAATGGAGACATGTGAAAAAGGAACGGCAGCAATCATGGGGGATTTTAACCTACATATCGATTGGTCAAATCAAATCGTACGGGGTAGCCTTGAGGAGGAATTCATAGAATGCATACGGGATTGTTTCTGAGAACAGTATGTTACAGAACCTACAAGGGAGCAAGCTATCTTAGATCTGGTCCTGTGTAATGAGACAGGAATAATAAACGATCTTCTAGTAAAAGATCCTCTCGGAATGAGTGATCACAGTATGGTTGAATTTGTAATACAGATTGAGGGTGAGGAAGTAGTGTCTCAAACGAGCGTACTATGCTTAAACAAAAGGGACTACAGTGGGATGAGGGCAGAGTTGGCTAAAGTAGACTGGGAATACAGACTAAACGGTGGCACAATTGAGGAACAGTGGAGGACTTTCAAGGAGCTCTTTCATAGTGCTCAACAAAAATATATTCCAGTGAAAAAGGGTGGTAAGAGTAGGGATAACCAGCCGTGGATAACCAAGAAAATAAAGGAGAGTATCAAATTAAAAACCAATGCGTATAAGGTGGCTAAGGTTCGTGGGAAACTAGAAGATTGGGAAAATTTTAAACGACAGCAAAGAATGACTAAGAAAGCAATAAAGAAAGGAAAGATAGATTACGAAAGTAAACTTGCACAAAACATACAAACAGATAGTAAAAGCTGTTACCGATATATAAAACGGAAAAAAGTGACTAAAGTAAATGTTGGTCCCTTAGAAGATGAGAAGGGGGATTTAATAATGGGAAATGTGGAAATGGCTGAGACCTTAAACAATTATTTTGCTTCGGTCTTCACAGTGGAAGACACAAAAACCATGCCAAAAATTGCTGGTCATGGGAATGTGGGAAGGGAGGACCTTGAGACAATCATTATCACTAGGGGGTTAGTGCTGGACAGGCTAATGGATCTCAAGGTAAACAAGTCCCCTGGTCCTGATGAAATTCATCCCAGGGTATTAAAAGAGATGGCGGAAGTTATAGCAGATGCATTCGTTATAATCTACCAAAATTCTCTGGACTCTTGGGCGGTACCATCGGATTGGAAAGCAGCTAATGTAACGCCTCTGTTTAAAAAAGGGGGCAGACAAAAGGCAGATAACTATAGGCCAGTTAGTTTAACATCTGTAGTGGGGAAAATGCTTGAAGCTATCATTAAGGAAGAAATAGCGGAACATCTAGATAGGAATAGTGCAATCAAGCAGACGCAGCATGGATTCATGAAGGGGAAATCATGTTTAACTAATTTACTGGAATTCTTTGAGGATATAACGAGCATGGTGGATAGAGGTGTACCGATGGATGTAGTGTATTTAGATTTCCAAAAGGCATTCAATAAGGTGCCACACAAAAGGTTACTGCAGAAGATAAAGGTACGCAGAGTCAGAGGAAATGTATTAGCATGGATTGAGAATTGGCTGGCTAACAGAAAGCAGAGAGTCGGGATAAATGGGTCCTTTTCGGGTTGGAAATCGGTGGTTAGTGGTGTGCCACAGGGATCGGTGCTGGGACCGCAAGTGTTTACAATATACATAGATGACCTGGAAGAGGGGACAGAGTGTAGTGTAACAAAATTTGCAGATGACACAAAGATTAGTGGGAAAGCAGGTTGTGTAGAGGACAGAGAGAGGCTGCAAAGAGATTTAGATAGGTTAAGCGAATGGGCGAAGGTTTGGCAGATGGAATACAATGTCGGAAAGTGAGGTCATCCACCTTGGGGAAAAAAAAAAAACAGTAAAAAGGAATATTATTTGAATGGGGAGAAATTACAACATGCTGCGGTGCAGAGGGACCTGGGGGTCCTTGTGCATGAATCCCAAAAAGTTAGTTTGCAGGTGCAGCAGGTAATCAGGAAGGCGAATGGAATGTTGGCCTTCATTGCGAGAGGGATGGAGTACAAAAGCAAAGAGATCCTGCTGCAACTGTACAGGGTATTGGTGAGGCTGCACCTGGAGTACTGCGTGCAGTTTTGGTCACCTTACTTAAGGAAGGTTATGCTAGCCTTGGAGTGGGTAAAGAGACGATTCACTAGGCTGATTCCGGAGATGAGGGGGTTATCTTATGATGATAGATTGAGTCTTTACTCATTGGAGTTCAGAAAGATGAGGGGTGATCTTATAGAAACGTTTAAAATAATGAAAGGGATAGACAAGATAGAGGCAGAGAGGTTGTTTCCACTGGTTGGGGAGACTAGAACCAGGGGGCACAGCCTCAAAATACGGGGGAGCCAATTTAAAACAGAGTTGAGAAGGAATTTCTTCTCCCAGAGGGTTGTGAATCTGTGGAATTTTCTGCCCAGGGAAGCAGTTGAGGCTAGCTCATTGAATATATTCAAATCACAGATAGATAGATTTTTAACCAATAAGGGAATTAAGGGTTACGGGGAGCGGGCGGGTAAGTGGAGCTGAGTCCACGGCCAAATCAGCCATGATCTTGTTGAATGGCGGAGCAGGCTCGAGGGGCTAGATGGCCTACTCCTGTTCCTAATTCTTATGTTCTTATACGTTCTTATTTGGGAAAGTGACATAAGACACTTGCTACGAATATTAAGGCATGTCATGAAGGAAAATGTCGACCCATGGACAGAGTGAATGCAAGAAGTAGGGGTAAATGGATGTTTTTCAGAATAGGACATGTGGGTAGTGGGTGTTCCAGGGATCTGCACTGAAACCCATTTTGTTTTCCACAGATATAATGATTTGGACATGGGTACGGGAATGACATCAATGTTTGCTGATGATATCAAACGATGGGTTCCAGCAAATGTGGAGGAAGAATCCAAGAGATTGTAGGAGCACATTGGCAAGTTAGTGGAATGGGCTGATAATGTTCAATGCGAAGAAATACATTTTAGGAAAAAGAACAGTGACAGCAATGTCCTCTGTAAGCTGCGCAGCAATCTGTGAAGGTACTGCGCAGGCCGCTCACAAGCTGTCCCGTTGAAGATGCTGCGCGTGTGGCTGCAAATTTAAAGATACCATCCATTTAAATAAACAGGCTGGGCACCCACGGTAATATTTAGAGGGAGCATAGCCTAAATAATCAGATTTTTAGCAGAGCAACGGAACAAAGAGCTCTAGGAATGCAAATACTTCAATCTTTAACGGCACAAGTGCCGGTCGAAAAGGCCATAAAAAAGCAAGTGAGATTCTGGGTTTTACCCACAAGTCTTGTACTCATACAAGGCGTTATTAGGTTGCAATTGATTTTTGTCTCTCCCTGGAACGTCGAAGGTTAAGAAACATCAACTTGAGGTCTCTCAAAACTTATAAAAGATTTTGAGAGGGTGAATAGTGAAAGATTGTTTCCACTGATTGGCAAATAGTAACTATGGGTCCCGGACTCAGGATTATCACTAATTGAACGAAAGGAAAACCATAGAGAATTACAGCAGAGGAGGAAGCCATACGGCCCATTATGCCGACTCTTTGAAGGAACTATCTAATTAGTCCCACTCCCCTGCCCTTTCCCTGTGGTGAACAAATATTTTCTCCTTACAAGTATTTATCCAATTCCCTTTTGAAAGTTACTATTGAATCTGCTTCCACCGCCCTTTCAGGCAGCGTGTTCCAGATCACAACAACTCGCTGCGTTAAAAAAAAAACTCTTCTCATCTCGCCTCTGGTTCTTTTGCCAATTGCCTTAAATCTGTGTCCTCCGGTTACCGACGCTAGAAGATCTTTGCTGCTTTACCACAAGTTGAGACGGAGGCCGAGACAATAATGTGATTTAAAAGTGACTGGATAAGTATTTGAGGAAGGAAGCATAAAAGAATATGAGAAGGGCAGGGAAGTGGGATTAGCTCTAATTAAAGAGCTAGATGTGATGAGCTGAGCAGTCTCAGCCTTTGCTGTAATTTCTATAAGATTTGTGTGGCCCAACTGACAACAGTGGAATACAAGATTTGGCAACTGTTGAAATCAACATATTTCCACAGTTGTCTCATCAACAGACCACACACCATCGTGGTTTTCCCCAGCAGTAACTGAGGCACGTGATGACCATTGTGCCAGAGCTAGGCTCTCTACAGCAGCATTAGTCACGTTGCTGGACATAAATGGAGCACGTCACCAGGCAAATTATAATGACATTTTGCCTTTTCTTACAAACTTATAAGTCATACTAACCTCATAATACACTTGTAAAATAAGTAGCATTTTGGAAAGAGGCAGCCCACGTTTGGGGTGATTTTCACAGTTTATTAGCCCTCTTGGCCACTAAGGAACAGCCACTTGGACGAGGTAACAGATGGTTGATGGTGCCCTGGGAATTGTACCCCAGAATTAGGAGGAGGAAAAAATGGGCAACAGAAAATGGTCAGGCCACTGTAATGTATGCGCCGATGAGGATGATCACAGGTTTATAGAGCTGTTGCATTGTGAGTGGCTTAGCCAGTCACGTGATGTTCACAAGTCTCAATAAAACCCCAGCCAGTTGAGTTTAGGGGATCCTCAATGAGGTATGCAGTTGTGAGCCTCGTGGATGAACTGGTAATGTGTAGTGTGACTGTTGAACCTTTGTTAATAAACCAACTAGTTCTTAATAGCAACGTGTTGCTATGAATTCTTGAGCAAAGAACCCATGAAGCAAATATATTACAGCTACCTTCAGCGTTACTGACGTCTGTGAAATCTTGACTCTGTACGATTTTTTCCACAATGTCGTCTGCATCAATTCTGGTGTCATCGACCCAAGTGGGTTGACTCTCCACAGCTTCCTTCTTCCGCCTAAGGGATGGAGAATCTGTTAGAAACAATACAACTACACACTTCAAAATTATCAGATCAACGACTTGTACACGAGGACCCTGCAATACAGAAAGTTGGCAGCATATTTCTTTTATTCCAATTCACTCCTGAAAGTGCAGACTTCGACAGGCCTTGCCCAAGGGGTCACTGAATCGTGCGAGTAGCTGGAGGACATTCCACCCTTGAACCAGCACAGCCAATCCAGTCATCACCCAACAATCTGCATGGGCAATTTCCAGCAGGGACGACATAATCAGGAGCAAGAATTCGGGCTAAATTTCCTCTCCTTAGCGAGGGCCACAAAGGCTAACTGCAGCATCCACAGAGCTGCCCTGGAGAGATTCAGCAGGATACAGGGATCAAAGCCAGCACCTTCATGGTCTAGATTGGCTCATACTACATCAAGCACTTGCTCGGCAAGCATTAGGGCAGTCACAATTGGGTTTTCTTATATAAAAGCAAAATAGTGTGGATGCTGGAATCTGAAATAAAAACAGAAAATGCTGGAAATCTCAGCAGTCAGGCAGCATCTGTGGAAACACACAGGTTAACTCTCTTTCTCTCCACCGATGCTGCCTGACCCGCTGAGATTTCCAGCATTTTATGGTTTTATTATTGGGTTTTCTTAGACTGTTTCCACTGACCGCGTAACAAATTAGAATTTAGACAGGGCTATTTCGTGCCAATAGGTTGTGCAACACTTTGTGGCTCAGATACAAGCAGAATAAGCCAGATCAACTAATGCACTAACAAAGTTTATTTTTCCTACTTCTACATAATCAGCAATACACTGCTGTTGGCACTCCTGGTTTGAGATTTATTTCTAAATTTCGTGCCCACATTTTGCATAGTCAAATATAGCATAGGTCAGATAAAGATTCAAGTACTTTCTACTCTGCCCACATTCTTACAACAGCAATCGTCAGAGCTTTCTGAGGGAGGCTGAAAATTTACCACCAATTAGTAATGAATGATATGAAGGCTCAGGGCACAAATCATCATTCACTGGGACATCAATTGAGATTGCCCAAACTCGCCCGTCACAGCCAGCAGAGGTGAATGTGGATAAACCAGTCCGGGTTGGATGTGAACCCAGCTTGCAGCAGTGAAAGGACAGCTCGCCTACTCTCCCTGTATATCTCTACAACCCAAGCACTTGGAGCTATAAAATATCCACCCATTTAGTTGAGCAGAAAATCCAATTTGAAATTTCCCCAGTCAGAGGCTACAGGGTGTGAAGATGCTAGGACCAATGTTCCCGCTAATTTTTTTTGGACACGAGGTAATAAAATACCTCGAAACACCTTAACTTGGTCATCAGATTGGATAGTCAGAGACAAATAGGCAGGAGCAAAACTGGACACATTCAACTATTTGAATCCTGTTAATTCAAATAGGCTTTTTTTGCTCGGGAACAGAAATAGAATTATCCAGTGGCACAAAGCAAGCAATTTAATAGATCAGCTTGACTAATTTGAATGAAATGATAATTCAAGTGAAGCAACTTTGAATTAAGAGTGGAATATCTCTACAACCCAAGCACTTGGAGCTATAAAATATCCACCCATTTAGTCGAGCAGAAAATCCAATTTGAAATTTCCCCAGTCAGAGGCTACAGGGTGTGAAGATGCTAGGACCAATGTTCCCGCTAATTTTTTTTTGGGTGTGTGGTCCTTTCAAATTTCCACACATGCACGGTTTTTCCATTGTAAAGCCGTTGAGTGGTCTGCATGGGACCTCCAGACCACGCAGCTTAACGGGAACATTGGCTGGGGCCATTTGTTGGCAGAGTAGAAAACCTTGAATGGTACAAAGAATACTTTATTTAAAGTTTTCTTTAAAAAAAACGTCAAGACTACAGACAAACATTTTCTGATCTGGAACAAACACATACACCTCAGATAACAAACTTATAAAGGGAAAAAAAAAGTTGAAAAACACAGAAAATATCACAAATTGGCAACATTAACAGTCTTCACATCAATCTGTACATGTAATGTTCCGTGGTCTCACCTTCGATGGGTCCTGCTATCAGGATGTGCACTATCCAGAGATAGGGAACTACCTCTTTTAAAGAGAACAGCTGTGTACCTGGATGGCCTGTCAGGTGGGAGTGCTGGCCTCGGGGGCCGCGGTGGCTTCTCCACTTTGTGCTCCTTCTCCCCTTCGGTGCTCTCAACGGTTATGCTGAGCCCTCCAGAGGCACTACTGCTACTGGATGTGTTACGCCGGTGAGTTAGGTCCGAGAGACTCGAGGACCGGGAGTGCTCAGTGCTGTAACCTGAATTTTCAAACAACATTGAATTTTCAATAAACAATTGCCAGTTGCAAATGTAAAGAATTTCCTCTATAGATAAACCACGCAACAATTTTTGGGATCATTGTTCGATTTAGTGCAATTTTAGTGAACAGCAATTAGCTAAAAATTGTTCCTCGGCCTCCTATACTGCTCCAATGAAGCTCAATGCAAGCTCGAGGAAATTTCAACAATTACAGACCATAACCTCTGCCCATATTTTTTTTCCTTTCCTTCTCATTTTTTTTTTTACAACCCCCCCCCCCCCCCCCCAACCCTTTTCTCTTTCCCATGGCCGCTGTTGATGATTCTGCCATTCACTATTTAGATTCATCTTTTGTTTCTTAACTTGTGCCATTACCAGCTCATTTTTACCCATCATCCCTTTTGTCTCCTAATGCCTTTCTGCCTTCCGCCCTATCACAGATCTTCCCTTTTCTTCTTTCCTCCCCTCGCCCTTTCATTGACTCTGCACTTCCTTAAGAATCTGTTATATCTCAAACTTTTCCAGTTCTGACAAAGGATCACAGACCTGAAATGTTGACTGTTTCTCTCCACAGATGCTGCCTGACCTGCTGAGATTTCCAGCATTTTCTGTTTTTATTTCAAATTCCAGCATCGGCAGTATTTTGCTTTGGAGTTAAAAATTGCTATTTGATTTGGACTATTGAGAACTAACCTATGCATGGACATGTACAACATGACTAATCTCATTTGATAATTCAACTTAGCTCCAGGCCTTCTAAAGAACAAACCACCTCAAGGGTGTCCTGCGCTAGATTGCACCCTTCTGTGAATCACGCAACCGTATTCTTGAACGCAACAGGCTTTCAGTCTGGCACTAATTTTACTTCATCAGCACGATTTTCACATGAGATTGGAGTGTACATTACAAAAAATAGCCAGGGGTGAGCAAAATCTGGCATTTAATCTGTTTATGACATCAGCCAAAGCACAAACAAAGTGCAGCTTTAATATTCATTCCAGATGTGAAATATCCTATTACTCATCATGACAAACAGAAACACTAGTCAACACCAGCTATCTTTGTTCATTAATATTTCATTGGTCTAGTAATGTCTTTAATTCCTTTTAATTATGCTTCTTCCTATAGCCTCATGTTAATACCACCAGCCATTTAACCATTTCCTGTTTCTCTTAAGCATGCATACTTATCCGGTCAGGGGTGTTCTTTTCCTTCCCTTACCCTTTGCTCTTTTCCCCATTTAAATGCTGATCATTTTCCCAGTTATGACTTAGGGTTGCTCCCGAAAGCTTGGTTTGTCTATTCTCTCCAAAGATGTTGATTGACCTGCTGAGTGTTCCCACCATTTACGGTTTCTGTTCCACTATTTGATGCAGTATTCGCATCAAGGTTCCACATAAGAGATTATTAGCAAAAATATAGACTTGGAGGCAACCTTGTGATATGACTCGGCAATTGATTGGGAAGTAGGAGACAGAGAGCAGGGATAAAGGATTGGTTGTATGATTGGCACAAAATGACAAGTGGTGCTTCCCACGGGTCTGTACTGGAAAAAATAGAAAATGCTGGAAATACTCAGCAAGTCAGTCAGCACCTGTGGAGAGAAAAACAGAGTTAACGTTTCAGGTCAATGACCTTTTATCAGAATTGGAAAAAAGTTAGAGATGCAACAACAGGTTTGAAGCAAGTACAGAGGCAGAAAAAGCGGGGAGGGGTGGGCGGGAAGGAAAGAACAGAAGGAAAGGTCTGTTCGAGGCAGGAGAGATATTTAGGCTTAAAGTTTAAATTATGAGGACAAGTTGCATAAACATTCCTCATTATTTAACATAAATTTAGCCTGTATTCCCTTGAGTTTAGAAGTTTGAGGGTGATCTAATCAAGGCGTTTCCCACATTACAACAGTGACTATACTTCAAAAGTACTTCATTGGCCGTAAAGCACTTTGAGACATCCGGTGGTCGTGAAAGACGCTATATAAATGTAAGTCTTTCTTTAATATGATAGAGAACGCTTTCCTCTGGTGGAGGGATTAAAAACGAGTGGGCAATAAATGCCAGCCTTGTCAGCGACACCCATGCCCATGATCACGTTGCAGTGTCAAGATACAGTGACTCGGTTAGGCAGGCCCAAACCATCGGTCACCACCAGTGCACTGGAGTAGAATAAATCTATTTCACAAGGCTGACCTGGTCCCCATCCCAGTATTAACTGGTACAGTTCGATCTCCCGAATCCGGCAACCTCGGGACTGAAGCCAAGCCGGTTTGTGTGTTTTTCCGGACTTTGGAAAGTCTTTGATGTCACGAATCCAGAAACACCCGAGCCCAGGCTCGGTTATTTCCGGATTTCTGAATGTCAGAAAGGGCGGGTGCTCGCCGAGGAGCTGTTCGGGTCGTCAGGCAGGGCCAAGCCGCCGAGGAATTGTTCAGGCGGGGCCCCGCCGAGGAGGAGCTGAGCAGGTGGTCCCCGAGGAGGAGCTGATCTGGCAGGGTCCTGCCGAGGAGGAGCTGAGCAGGTGGTCCCCGAGGAGGAGCTGATCTGGCGGGGTCCTGCCGAGGAGGAGCTGAGCAGGTGGTCCCCGAGGAGGAGCTGATCTGGCAGGGCCCCCCCGAGGAGGAGCTGAGCAGGTGGTCCCCGAGGAGCTGATCTGGCGGGGTCCCGCCGAGGAGGAGCTGAGCAGGTGGTCCCCGAGGAGCTGATCTGGCAGGGCCCCCCCGAGGAGGAGCTGAGCAGGTGGTCCCCGAGGAGGAGCTGAGCAGGTGGTCCCCGAGGAGGAGCTGATCTGGCGGGGTCCCGCCGAGGAGGAGCTGAGCAGGTGGTCCCCGAGGAGGAGCTGATCGGGCAGGGCCCGCCGAGGAGGAGCTGAGCAGGTGGTCCCCGAGGAGGAGCTGATCTGGCGGGGTCCTGCCGAGGAGGACCTGATCGGGCAGGGCCCGCCGCCCAGGACCTGATCAGGTGGTCCCCGAGGAGGAGCTGATCGGGCAGGGTCCCGCCGCCATGGAGGAGTTCCTTGTCTGGCCTAAGGTAGGTGGGGTCGGGCAGCTGAGGTAAAGGGGAGGGAGGGGTGCTGGGGCTAGGTTGGGCCGCGCGAAGTCGGGGTGGGCGTCGTCGGTTCGCTGAGGTGGGGGGGGGGGGGGGAAAAAAGAGTCCAGATATCGGAACATTTTCCGGTTTCCGGACGACCCCGCCACAGATCGGCCTAGTGTCCGGATTCCAGAACTCCGGATTTTGGAGGTCGAACCTGTATGTAGAGATATCGCTAAAGGTAGAATTCCTTTTAAATGCGCCTAGTTTTCTGCATCTATGTCCCAAAAATGTGAATAATACCGAAACACAAGTTGTGACAGACTTTGATCCTGAAGGGGATGTTGAACTGTTCTGATTCCATTGCACGCCTTCTAATGAGAGTATGCAGATTAAAACAGATTTGTGGGATAAGGTTATGTGCTTCATGACCTTAATCCTAAACAGCTTTAGCTCTTCATCTATCTAAAGTTTTGTCATTTCAAGCTGCTGCGGCTCAAGATTTGCCTTAAAACGGTTAAAAGTTGTGCTGTGTCCAAAATGTCACCATTTGTAACCACATGCAATCCGAAGTTATCTCCCACTGGAAAAAAGAAATTTCAAGGTCACCACCTAAAAGTGTCTATTTTATTCTCTCCCCCCTCCAAAAAAAAAATACAATGAATTAATCGCTTAATTGATTAAGCCTACAAGACTAAAAGCAGATGGTGTATGGTTTAGGGATGAACACGACCGATTCAAATAGGGGGCAATTTACGGGAGACTGGATGGGACAGCGGGTTAACATACTACCCCTTTCTCGACTGGCACCCCAAGTTTGAATCGAGTCCAGAGCACAGCGAAGAATGTCGCATTTATCTGCTGGCTTTCAGGGTCCAATGGGAAAAGCAGGCTCAACTCAAGTCATAGAATGGTTATGGCACAGGAGGCCATTCGGCCCATCGAGTCTGTGTCGGCTCTCTGCAAGAGAGTCCCACTCTTTCCCCATTGCCCTGCAATTTTTTTTCCTTCAGGTACTTATCCAATTCTCTTTTGAAAGCCACGATTGAATCTGCCTCCACCACCCTTTCAGGCAGTGCATTCCAGATCATAACCACTCGCTGCGTAAAGAGGTTCTTCTTTTTGTCACCATTGGATCTTCTGGCAATCACCTTAAATCTGTGTTCTCTGGTTCTCGACCCTTCCGCCAATGGGAATAGTTTCTCTCTATCTACTCTGTCCAGACCCCTCATGATTTTGAGCACCTCGATCAAATCTCCTCTCAAACTTCTCTGCTCCAAGAACAACCACCCCAGCTTCTCCAGTCTTTCCACGTGACTGAAGTCCCTCATTCTCTGGACCATTCTTGTAAATCTTTTCTGCACCCTCTCTAAGGCCTTCACATCCTTCCTAAAGTGCGGTGCCCAGAATTGGACACAAAACTCCAGTTGAGGTCGAACCAGTGTTTTATAAAAGGTTCATCATAACTTCTAATCTGGTATTAACTAGCAATCTGAGTCATCAAGAGGATAACTGCAGTGGGAAATGGAAAAAAAAAATCAACTGGTTCTCTTTGGTGTTTGGAATTTGTTGTTACGCAGAATGAGAGGAGCTTTGCTCTGCAGCTGGCCAGATTATAAATGCCCCGGGAGTGTCGGTGATGACACTGGGGTGCTGAAATAAGAAAGTGTTCCATTCCTCAGCACTGACTTGAGTGCAAAAAAAAACCAAATAGTATAAACACTAAAGATGACAATGCAGGATACCACACAGGACATGGGAAGGTTATACCATGAGAATAATTTTTTTTTTTAAAAAAGGCCAACTGAATTGCACCCCACCTCCAAAATAGGATTGTGCTACTTTGATGAGAAGGAACAAAAAGCTATTGCAGTCAAATTTTTGGAAAGGTCATTGCAACAGAGAAAGCCATGGGGAGTTTTCAAATGAACGTCAGTTCTTTTCATTTGCTTCACCATGAAAGGCTGGACTGTAGCCACTTCTCGCATCTTGTTCCAGTCCCTACATTTCTTATTTCAACCCTCTGCCCACACTTAGCTTGCTCCTCTCATTATTGAAGCATTCAGCAAAATGTACTCCCTTCCAGTATATCATTTTCGGGGTCAAGGGCAGCCTACTAGTAAGGACCCATTTGTCTCACACATCTTAAGTGTACAATTACAGGACAAAAGTGACTTTCAGAATCTGAAATTTCCAACGTATAAAACATTGCAAAAGCAAGTGATACATTTGTCCTGCAGTATAGGGGAAAGCTGCATTCATCTCATCGGCCCATTCTTTACATATAGCCACAATGACACTCAGATCAAAGGGTACTTGTGTAAAGAACGTACTTGAAGAGTAATTCCCCATTTTTACCTTCACTAAATTCCAAGACAAAATCTTTTGTTCAACTTCTATTCGCACTCACGTTTGCTCCTTTTAAAACCTAACCTCACCCTCCCTGCGTTACTTTCTCTGGACTCTGAATCCTCATATCCTTACCTCACCTTGTTCTGTTGATTTCTCTACACTGTCCATTTTTCCTGCTCTGCAGAACATCTCAATCTCCCCCGCCCCCCCCCTTCCTGAAAAGGTTTACCATCCCACCCAGACCTCACAAACTGTCCTCTTTCACTGAACCATTAGGCTAGATAAAGAAAATCACCCGAACAAAGATGAAATGCACTGTACTGTCATCAGATCCACATCGTACTACCAAACACCCTATAGGTTGGTCTCTTCTGAATATCTTCCAAGGCCACAACTCCCCTGCCTACAGTAAGCCTTCCCAAGAGAAGATCGAGACACAAAAAGAACCAGGGGAAATATTTACCTGACACTTTAGAATGCTGACTGGCGTAGCTGGAATTCCGAGAATGGCCAGTTTGAAACATTTCATCTGGGCTGGACGGAGTCTGATCTGCATCTTCAGTCAGGCCTAGCAGAAACGATACAAACACAAGGCGCTACTGAGAAAAGCTGTTCATTTTCTTTGTACATGTAATGTATGCATTTGCGAGGGTGCTGTTGAGATGGGAATGGCTTAGCCAGTCACGTGATGTTCACAAGACCCAATAAAACCCCAGCCAGTTGGGTTCGGGGGATCCACGATGAGACAGGTGGTTGTGAGCCTGGTGGATGAACTGGTAATGTGTAGTGTGATTGTTAAACCTTTTGCTAATAAACTAACTAGTTCTTAATAGAAATGTGTTGCTATAAATTCTTAAGCAAAGAACCCATGAAGCAAATACATTACAATACATCGCTCAAGACAAAAGCAAATTGCAACATAGTAGTAGAGAGAGAGGGGTGTTCTTCCTGTGGGAAACTCGCAGAAGCACATCTCTGCCCAGCTACTGGGCTGTGCAACAATCTGAGTTCAGTCTGTTCCTCTTTCCCCGAGGATAGGAGTTTCAATGGGGAGGGGTGAAAAAAACTGTATTAATCTAGATTTAAAAAAAACGATTGCAGCAAGGATGAAAATCCCCACAACGACTACTACTCTTAAATGTGCTAATCCAATTCTAATCTTAAAATACACAATGCCTTTGAAATAGTGTCAGCTTGTACACTGATAACTTTAGCATTTAAAAAAACATTCTAGCAAATCTACCATGGCGTTTCTGACAGTAAGTTGGATGATTTAAGGCAACTGGCGAAAGAGCCATAAGCGAGATGAGAAGAAATGTCTTTACACAGCGAGTTGTTTCAATCTGGAATGCAATGCCCGAAAGAGTGATGGAAGCAGATTCAATAGCAACTTTTTAAAAAGGGAATGCGATAAATACTTGAAGGGAAAAAAACAGCAGAGCTATGGGGAAGGAGCAGGGGAGTACGACTAGTTGGATAGCTCTATCAAAGAGCCGGCAGGCACCATGAGCTGAATGGCTTACTGTGCCGCAAGATTTGTTGATCTGTTTATAATGACAGCAGTTTAATATGTAATGCACAATTATGATGCTACTAACGTGCAGCTGTGGATAACTAGCCTGTCACTTTGAGAGCACAAAATACACATGTTGTAAATAGCAACATTCTGATGTCAATTACTGTTGATGAGTTTAAGTAATATTTTTTCACTTTAATTGCAACGTTATATTACTACCAGGCTCCAATGCTAACCGAGGGGCCCAAAGTACTTGCACATAAAGTATGGCAGCTGACCTTCATATAATGTAAAATATGCTCATTAATAAAGTTAGATCTGCTGCACATAAAAACTATTTCACATTATTAAATCACAAACTGTTTGACTTTTATACGTCAACAAGAAATTGAAGTTTTCAAATAATATCTGATGGCTCCTTGCCATCTTCTGAAGGCACGAGTCCACCAATTGATATCCCTGCTGACCGGTCAATGGAAGGCCATCAGGAATAACGAGGAAGAAGTTGGCACACCATTTTAGAGACTGCATGAACTCGAAGCTGAAAGACTGATTTACAGGGGCCAGGAAGCTGAGTGCAGGGAGTGAGATGAGCACAATCAACAGCAGTACAATGGGAAGGGTCCGCGCAGACTTTCTTTAAAAAATTGTTCACTGGATGTGGGTGTCGCTAGCAAGGTCAGCATTTATTGCCCATCCATAACTGTCCTGGAGAAGGTGGTAGTGAGCCGCTTTCTTGAACCGCTGCAGTCCGTGTGGTGAAGGTACTCTCAATGGTGTTAGGGAATTCCAGGATTGTGGCCCAGCGACATTGAAGGAACGGAGATATACTTCTAAGTCAAGATGGTGTATGTGTCTGGGAGGGGAACTTGGTGGTGGTGATGTTCCTGCTGCCCTTGATCTTCTAGGTAATAGAGGTCACGGGTTTGGGAAGTGTTGCCGAAGAAGCCTCGGCGAGTTGCTGCACTGCATCTTGTAGATGGTACAGACTCAAGCCACGGTGCGCTGGTGGTGGTGGGAGTGAATGAAGTGAGCGACTATAAAGGACGGTTGCCAAATCAACAGAAGGAAATGAATATTTAGTTGCACAGAGGACAGGATTTGCAGACTGCTTCAGATCCATGTCCAATGCTTTCATTTAAAGTAAAAACTCTCATCTCTGAGGCTTTCCAGTTACGACAATCCCAGATGGGTTGGATGTCCATTAGAACAGCAGACTAAATCAAGGCTCTCTGGTGCAGATGAACACATTTCTGAAATCCCCGGGTGATGAGGAGTGGGTGAGTGATAAAAAGTAATGTCTGCCCTGGTTAAGCAAATTAAATTTATGGATCTGTTGCATGAGATCATCTTTAACCTTTTCAGTGAATGTAATGACTATGGGTAGGACTGTCCTTTCAATTTGTAATAGATGGGTGTAAATGGCTACATTAGCAGCTTGGTTTAGTTAAAACCCATTATTTATTTTGCAGTAAGAAACTGATGCAACCCGGGTCCGACATAGAGAAATGTGCCTTTAATACGCCTGGAGTATCTTTTACCTGAGCTGAGCGGAGGTCGAGGTTTTGGCTGCCTCACTGAATTCAAGCCACCGGAGGCAACATTATTGTCTGTGGTCCCATCTCCCTTACAGTCCAGCTGCAAGGAACTATCTTGGCCTGGGATTGAGATAGACTTGGCAGTACATGCAGGCCTGCAGAAATCAACAAGAAATTAGCTGCAACATTTCGAAGCTCAGTATTTTGGGTTGAAAAACTTGCTGACAGGCAATACAATTTTACAGCTGGGCAGATGATTATGGGAGTCCAGATATTGTACACCTTTGGTTCCTATCTCTGGTTAGAGAACGGTCGGCAGAGGAAAGCAACATTATCGCTTCGTCTCCGAGACCTTACTCAAATCCCAGAAAGGTCAATAAAGCTACCGTCTCTCTGACGAGTAGTAACATTTCCAAATGAAATCGGCAATTGCTCAGCTGTATGAAAACAAAAGATAAACCGGTTGGTCATCCCATTGCTGTTTGTGGGATGTTGGTGGCACAGAATGACGGCTAGAGCTGCCTACATAATAGTCGCTGCAATCAAATTAATTTCATGAACATTCGGAGAAGTTTCCAGTGAGATAAAATGCTATATATAAAGGCAAATATTTACTCTATTTCTTATCCCAGATTTGATCCCTGGTCTGTGCTGAGTTAGCTTTTCTCAGATTATGTAGTGATGTGGCATAACAACTGGCCTCGATGTCCTTGGCCAGAGATGGTTGGGGGAGGGGGGGAGGAGTGGGTGGGAGAAGGAGGTATTCAGCCATGACTGCTATTCAGTAATGTGTGTGCGCGCACGTGTGTGCATGCACATTCGGGCTTAGTTGTAACAGTCACCCACAGACACACAGCCTGCTGACACGCTTATGCAGAGAACGGGCGCTTAGGTGAGGCGCTGGAGGGCTTTTGGAACTTATGGAACGGGCCCCCAGTTTGACTCACTAGCTTCAGGAGAGGAGAAGGAAAGGAGAGAAAATGGAAAGAACAAATTCCCAAGTGAATTAAATTTAAATCTCAGATTAAGTTCTCAGTTGACACTTCAAACCTTCTACAAAAATCAAATTAACGTTCTTTACTTTATCCCTGCCAATGCAGGCATGTAGAAAGATGCGTGCAGTAAGTAAATTACAGCTGACAGTAGCCCTCTGGAACCTCACTATAAATAATCAAGGGTGGGGAGGTGAAGGGAAACACTTAGCTACAGCTCTGATCTATGCCATCCCTAACCTGGAAATGCACCATGCTGCCTCTGGATGCCAAAGAGGCAACAAGCATTGTGTTTTAGGCTACTCCATACCTAAAGTATATGTCAAAAGTACATGCCTGTGAACAGCCTCAAGTTCGGCTTCCCTATTTGAGCATTTATGACAGGAGACCTTAAAAAGGTAGTGAAGGACACAACTGGAAAACGAAGGTCGCATCTACCAAAGAGAACCCGCTTTTTAAAAAAAAATCTCCTAAAGTTCAAACTCTCTCACTTTATGGCGGGGAAGAAACCCTGGAATTATTATTTTTTTTAAATAGCTGGCTGCCATAAGCATAGAATAGTACAGCACAAAGGGACGTCATTTAGCCCATCTAGTCTGCGCCGGCTCTTTCAAAGAGCATTCCAGTTAGTCCTACTCCCCCACTCGTTCCCCATATCCCTGCAATGTTTTCTCCTTCGAGTATTTATCCTTGAGGGCTACTATAGAATCGGTATCCACCACCCCAACAGGCAGCGCATTCCAGATCATAACCACTTGTAAAAATGTTTTCCCTCATGTCGCCTCAGATTCTTTTGCCAATCACCTTAAATCTGTGCCCTCTCCTTAACCACCCTTCAGCCAGTGGAAACAGTTTCTCTTTATTCATTATCTAAATCCTTCATGATTTTAAACACCTCGATCAAATCTCCTCTTAACCTCGGGATGGAACTGTAAGCTTTCTCCCCGTTGGAGCGATGATCCAAATGGCTTTCCTCATTTGCATCGATCATATGACAAAAATAAATACAGGTTGTTGTTGAACATGGCCTAGATAGCCAGAGTCACTAGAGGGCAGCAGACACACAGACACACATACACATCGTATTCGCAGAAACCCAGAAAACAATGAAACAAAATGGAGATTTTTGAACTGGTAAAGTAAGTGACTTCATTAGAAACATTTAAAGCAAATTAACCCCAACATCAGATCCGAATTCACTGCTGAGCTAATAAATGTCATGGTATTCATTCTAAGAAGACTAATGTTTTTCAGATGATCGTGTGCATACAAACAGGCAAAGAGCTACTGAAAGGGTTGCTTTTGATAGATGGAGGTTTGTGGTCCGTTAATATTGTGCCACGGTTGTGTGAAAACACAGCTGATTTGGTCAGAGTTAATATTACACTAACTGCCGTCAGTCTTGACTCAGTCGTCAGCACTCGAGCTTTTCGGTCAGAAGGTTATGGGTTCATGCACACTTCAGGGACTGGAGCACATAATCTCCCCGATGGCTCAGTGAGCTTATTCAGGAAGCAGCAGACCCACACTCGTCAGGAACACCCCCCACAAGTTCAAAGTGGACTTAATGGATCCTGGAAGTCAGCGTTTAATTGCCTTAACAGACCAGAAAAAATACAGCCAGGAGATAGATTGCTGTTTAGTGACACCTGCTGGAGGTGTGTGTGGATTTCAGGTGAATCCAGACGTGGATGAGGTGGTGATGTGGACTCAACAGCCTGTGGTCAATCACAGTTAGAAGCCATACATAGTAATAGCCACTTCGGCAGGGTGTCGTACCCAAATAAGGTGTTGATGCTTTCAGGAAATTAATACTAATCTCTGCTACAGAATGTAATATGACATCCAGTTTTCTCCTCTTCTGAAGGTGGTTATTAAATGGCATACAGGTTCCATGGAGGTGACCCCACCCCTCAATACTTTACCCAAGAAATAATTATTTATGCTCAAGGCTGCATTGGCCATCTATGGCCCTGTCCTCATCCAATAGGCAACATCATCATCATCATAGGTGGTCCCTCGTGTCGAGGATGACTTGCTTCTACGCCAAAAAGGAATGAGTTCACAGGCGTTTCAATGAAGGACCTAATATTCCAGGTCCCAAACTACATCCTGAAGGGTTGAAGATGCCTGTGCGTGGATTTTTTTAACAACGTGTGATGGCCGTTGCACACCAGCCACCACACGGGCTTGACAGAGCCCTTGGTCCAGTGGCAAGGATTAACTAGGACGACTGGAGACCAGCTCTGCTGCACGGACCTAGTACACACACATATTGCAGTGTGGGCTGGCCCGTGCTGCCCCATGGCCCTCGCCTCTTCTGGGCCCAGAACTCATGCCTCTCCTGGGCCCCGATCACGTCGCTCCACGATCACTCGCTGCTCCTGTGCCCCAACCTCGCCGCTCCTGCTGTACCTGCCCACGCTCCAATCAGCGGCCTGGACCTTGGTAATGTCCAATCCAGTCACCCTCTTCACAGCCGTCGCTCTCCAGCACGTGCTGTACCTTGAAGTGGTATGTTAATTTGAAGGCCCCGACCTGCTGATAGGAGCCTTCAATAGGCAACACACTTTCAATCAGACCTAGGGCTTCCCCAACTTGTGTGGCTCAGTACCAAATCATGTTGTGTATTTCACTGCTAAACATCAGCAACCCTAAACATTTTGGTTACATACAAAATTACATGGTTTGATGGGAGTGAGTACATAATAAAGGTTTCACATATGATTGAAAAGTTTGCAGAGGATACAAATATTGGCTGTGTGGTTGATAATGAGGAAGAAAGCTGTAGACTGCAGGAAGATATCAATGGACTGGTCAGGTGGGCATCAAAGTGGCAAATGGAATTCAATGCGGAGAAGTGTGAGGCAATGCAGTTGGGGAGGGCTAACCAGGCAAAAGACTACACATTAAATGGTAGGACATCAAGAAGTGCAGAGGAACAAAGGGACCTTGGAGTGCATGTCGACAGATCCCTGAAGGTAGCAGGCCAGGTAGATAAGGTGGCAAAGAAGGCATATGGGATACTTTCCTTTATTAGCCAAGGCATAAAATATAACAGTAGGGAGTTTATGCTAGAGAATTGCACACAGTTATGGTCACATTACAGGAAAAATGTGATTGCACTAGAGGGGTTACAGAGGAGATTTTGGATGTTGCCAGGACTGGAGAATTTTATCCACGAGATAAGATTGGATAGGCTGGGGTTATTTTCTTTGGAATAGAGGAGGCTGAGGAGACCCAATTGAGGTGTATAAAATTATGAGGGTCCTGGACTGAGTGGATAGGAAGGACATATTTCCCTTAGCAGAGGGGTCTACGACCAGGGGGCATAGATTTAAAGTAATTGGTAGAAGGATTAGAGGGGAACTTCTTTCACCTAGAGGGTGGTGGGGGTCTGGAACTCACTGCCTGAAAGGGTGGTAGAGGCAGAAATCCTCACCATATTTAAAAAGTACTTGGATGTGCACCTGAAGTGCCGTAACCTGCAGGGCTACGGACCGAGAGCTGGAAAGTGGGATTAGGCTCGATAGCTATTTTTCGGCTGGCACGGACACAATCGGCCGAATGGCCTCCTTCTGTGCCGTAAACTTCTATGATGCTGGAAAAGCACTCTCCATCTGCTGTCCTAGTTCAGATTTTGAAACTTCCTTTAGGTTAGGACCCGAGCTCAACCTCCAAGTGTCCCACAACAGCTGCTCTTTCAAGAAAGGCCATTCTTTCTGTGGTTGTAAATGACTGCTGGTATGCTTTTTTTGTTTTTTAATCTTTTGTAATACTGCACGCGCTTTTCAGATAGTGCTGCATTAAATTTCCTTACGTTTGTCACAATAGAATGGAAAGAATAATTTTCACAGTCATCCGTCAGCATTGCAGTCTTGGCAAAGTTTAGCATTATGCCTGGTCCTGTAAAACTTGTGACTGTTGCCACAGTTACTACTTCAACAAAGAACAATTGTTTTACTTCTGGCTGTTGACATTCAGAGCCCACAATAATTTTGTGACTTATAAGTATCGAGCCACTGCACTCATCCTCACATGAACTCCCAATCTTAATTGTCTGGGGAACCGAGGTGCTTTCAGAGTTCTTTTGGAAACAGAGGGTGGGGGGGGGGAAAAAAAAAAAGAGGAAGGAAAATGATGTTCACAGAGCATTGGATAATGTGTACTTCCTGTGTGCTCCCCGTCAGGGAATGGTGGGTGATACACGGAGCACCAATAAGCAGAGAAGAAATGGAACAAATAAGAGGGGTGGAGACCACTGTTGCCTCTAAGCTGAACGGCCATAATGGGAAAGGTCCCGCGCAGGCCCCTCACTGGCTTTTCCATTGTAAATACCACATACTTGCAGAAATTTAAAGGGGCCACGCATTAAAAGAAACAAGGCTATGCAAGGGACAGGCTGCTTACAGGGAACATTGGTGGAGACTACCCAATGATTTAGGAGGACAAATCTGCTGTTCAATGCAACACTGAACCAAACAGAACAGCATCATCCCAGGTTTCCATCTGCGGTGTGTGCAGGGTCAGCAAATACCAACAGGAGCAACAGGGATGGCTGCCAAACTCGCTGTCCGGGCTGACAGGAAGAGTGGTCATCTAGACACGGTACTGTTGCCATTGGAACTGTATGCCAACTTAGGGCACTCATTTCATGAGAGAAGAACACAGGAAAGAGGGAAACCAACCAATAAAATGGCCAGCAAGCAAACTGGGAGATCCTAATATTTAGTGGTGATTATGTAATGGGGTTTTAATGCATTGCACTGTGTGCATTACATGTCTTGTGTTACTTTACAACCCGAGTAAAATTCACATACTGATTAATTTTGTAATACGCATTAATTAGGAAGGAATAATCCAGGGGAGGCTGGAATGTGACTGGAACCTGCTAAGGAGAAGAGAAAATGAGAAAATTATTGGGAGGCAGGGAGGGGGAGAAAAGAGAGGGAATTGTTCTTTTAAAAAAAAAATCAACATCTTTGTTTGAATTGCATCATGAACAAAAAAAAAATCAGGATAAAGAGACAAAATTCTTAAACCTCAAATGCTCATCACATTAGGAACCAGCCTCCTTCACGGACCTCGGTTCAAAGTTATTTGCAAATTTACTCTCAGAGAACTGAATTTGAGGAATTCGGACATACACACGTTTCAATTGGATCTCCAGAAACAATCTACACACCTTTAATATCAAATGTTATGGAGTAAAGTAAAATGAGTTCGAGCGACAATATACTTAATTCTTAGTCCAAAAAAAGTCATAAAATTGAACCAGTTCTTTACAATATCCAGTTTTCATTAGAACTTTGCCAATCAATTGAAGGGATTAATGGTTACAATTTTAAACAGCAAAAACTGACACTTCCCAAAACTCCTCTGATCAAACCAGGCAGTATGTGCATGGTGCAGCACTAAACACATTTGATCCAGTTGAGCTGATCCTGCTCTACCGCATTTCATTGATGTCACTATGCCAACAGGACAAATACTGAAGTGTATTTTTAGTATATAGTTCATTATCTGGACAATTGACGTATGTAACTTCATCTGAAAAATGTCACCCGACACCATCGGCTGGATGTCAACCAGCTATTGTTCAATATATTGAGTGCACATTTAACAAGAGAGTGGTGCCAAGGGTTAATCCATCACAGTCGCTGCAGTAATAGATTGTTTGACAAACTCTGCAGGCAAAACCCTACCAAGAAATGTTTCCTATCTCATTTGATTGTTTTTTTTCCCCCCCTCTCCAATCTGTGTGTAGAACCATCCTTAAATGGTCTCACCATCAGTATGGCTTCACTTTTAAAAACCATCAAAAAAGACAATTATATGAAACTGCCTTGAAAGAAAGAAAAGGCAGACTTGCATTTATAAAGCACCTCAGGACATCCCAAAGCACTTTATAGCCACTGCAGTACTTTTTGAAGTGTAGGTCACTATTGTAATGTGGGAAACGCAGCAGCCAATTTGCGCACAGCAAGCTCCCATATACAGCAATGTGATAATGAGCAGATGATTTGTTTTAGTGATGTTGATTGGGGGATAAATATTGGTCAGGATACCAGGGAGAACTCCCTAGCTCTTTTGAAGTAGTGCTATGGGAATCTTTTATGTCCACCCGAGAGCAGACAGGGCCTCGGTTTAACATCTCATCTGAAAGATGGCACCTCAGACAGTGCAGCACTCAGTGATACTCAGCATTGCACTGGAGTATCAGCCTTGATTTATGTGCTCAAGTCTCTGGAGTGGGACTTGAATCCACAATCTTCTGATTCGGAGGCGAGTGCTACCATTGACCCATAGTTGACAGGGGAGTTATATAGCAAGGAATGTGAATTAACACACAACTATAGTTATGAAATCTTTGAAATGCCCTGTATTTGAGGTCAATTCTACTCCTTCACATTATAGACACAGCAACTTTTACGTTAGCTCCCCTTTGCCATCAATGCTCAATGCTTCAACAATATTCAAACAACAGAAAGAGATGTTTGCCACACTTAATAGCTCTTTTAAAAAGAAACGAGAGACTGAAATTATTCATAAGAACATAAGAATTAGGAACAGGAGTAGGCCATCTAGCCCCTCGAGCCTGCTCCGCCATTCAACAAGATCATGGCTGATCTGGCCGTGGACTCAGCTCCACTTACCCGCCCGCTCCCCATAATCCTTAATTCCCTTATTGGTTAAAAATCTATCTATCTGTGATTTGAATACATTCAATGAGCTAGCCTCAACTGCTTCCCTGGGCAGAGAACTGGTCTCTCCCACAAATGACTTATTCTTTAAAAGACAAGCTGAATTAGATATAGTGATACCGTAGAACATCTGGACTTGGTATTGGGAGTGACGCGCAGCTCTACTGATAGTTATTTTTGGAAAGCAACGAATCCATACGGGAAGTTCCCCAGAGAGGAGAGTTTAAAACCAATTGTCAGGATCCCAGATTGCAAAGCATGCCACATTCTGAAAAGGTGCACTGTTACTGAATCTTGCTGTCCACACAGTGCAACCCCCAATAGAATGGGTTACTCCTGCAGTTAATCTACTGCTGACACACAGCAAACCTGAAGAACTAAATATGATTTCAGGCCATCCCAATCTGCCACTTCAGACAGCGACAAACCAATGAGACTTTTAAATCCAATTCACAACCCTATGGGACAGCCACCAAGATTGACACAAATTAGGTCTTCTTACTAGCAGTTTACTTTTATAGATTTTACAAAAAAATTCCCCCTCCACCCCTTTTGCTAGAATAAGCAGCTGCTCCATATAAAAAGGGATAAAAAACATGTTGCCTTTTAATGTATGGAGATGTTAAACCAAGCACCTATGACAACCTGGTATGAAATAAAGTTTAATATAGATCCCGAGGGAACAGGCATTTTGTTTTTAGAAAACTCGTGTAACACATAGTACACAGAAAGGTGTCACGCTGGTTAAAACAGCCACTATCTAGTTTCAATTGCTCAGCAACTGATACAAATTGGATGCATCCACAACACATTTTATGATGCTTGGATTACCATTTTCTCCTGCTTTGTTGAACTTGCACAATCAGGTACTGTTTCATGACTTTGCTCCAACAACAAATTACATTGGCAATTTTAAGAGTTTACGTAAAAGAAATGTTAAGACTTTTTAAGTACCATTTTACCACAGTCAACAGCTTGCCAGACATCACCAGCTGTTGACAGCACTGATCGAGAATCACATTTTAGCCATTTTGCCACTTTAGCTTTTATTTAGAGGGGAGTGGGCAGAGAATGAGATATATTGTCAAACTCTCAAACTAAAAAATTCATTCAGAATCCTTCGCTGGGCACCATGGGGTATTTGCTCAAGTCTCTGCATTTAAGTGAAGGACGGTAAGCATTCTCCTTTAAAAGAACCCGACCACTTAATTATTAATACATTTTTATAAAGGTACATCAGAGGGATCAGAGTTCCTGTTTTCAATCTGTGTCAATGCCACACTATAACGTAGAGGAGTGAATGCTCCTCCAACATGTCCAGCCCCTGGCTTTTTCTGCGTCCAGACAGCGGCAGGAGACGCAAGGCGGCTTCTGACCAACCTCCCATTATGTCCTGCTCCATGGTGGCAAATACAAAAAGAAGAAACTGATGCTTGGACCTGGATCTTCATGGAGCCTTACTCTGCCGGTGACCCGGCATCAATATACAAGTGGCTCTAGGAAACACTAGAACCGGCCAAATAGGTTACTGCATCTCAAAATAAAAGTTTGAGCTGTAGCAATGAATTAGTTTTTAAACAAGAACATTTTTTTTTAAAAAGTATGGAAGGAACATAATTGCCTTTAAACTACACCAGCACCTGAAAAAACTCAAGCCAGGCTGAATTTTCTTTTGCTGTGTGAATCCAGCTGAAACTGTACTGAACTCATACACAAAGGGAGGGTTATTGTTAGTGAAACACTTACGTTTTGAAGCAAGGATCTCCTGACAACAGCTGCATACCTATGGTGACCTGCAAAGAGAAGAAACCAGATCAGATTTTTTATTAAAATTACTATTACTATTACTGCTGTTTAAGTAATATGAGGGAAAATAGCTTTTGAACAAAATTAGACAATGGATAATGAAGTGATTAAAAGGCAGCAGATTTCATCCAGGGATCAGATAACCTCAAACCAAAAGGTTACAAGTCATCTAATCCCCAACACGAGATTACAGCCCTGTAAATACTTCCAGCCACCGCACACCCCCCACCCGCCCCTGATTATTTTGATACGTATTGCAAGTTTGAGGGTACTTGGTTTGCTTTTTGCTGGTGGTATGTTGATCTGCAGTTGACTATAGTGCAATATTTCTTCAGTGGACCTGCACTGTACAGTCCACACAGCAGACCACCTTTGAGCAAGTTTCATGCTACAAATAGATGGTGTTTCAGAAATAAGTGAGTTTAATCTTTAGCTACTAAACTAGGTAAAGCAGCTTCTTGGGGATTACAGCAATGATCAACATTTATCCAGTTATTGTCAGGTTTTTGGCCAATTACCCGATTATCTATAAAGAAAGACTAGCATTTATATAGTGCCTTTCACAGCCAGAAAAATATTTCTGAAGTGCAGTCACTGCTGTTGTGTAGGGAAACACCCAGCAAATATGCACAAAGTCCCACAAACAATGAAATAAATAACCTGTTTGATTGAAGGAGGAATATAGCCAGGGCAACAACAACAATTTGTATTTATATAGCGCCTTTAACGTAGTGAAATGTCCCAAGACGCTTCACAGAAGTATTATGAGATACAAATTTGACATCGAGCCACATAAGTAGAAACTAGCGCAGGTGACCACTTGGTCAAAGAAGTAGGTTTTAAGGAGCGTCTTGAAGGAGGAAGGAGGGGTAGAGAGGCTTGGGCAGGGAGTTCCAGATCTTGGGGCCCAGGCAGCTGAAGGCACGGCCACCAATGGTTATGCGATTACAGTTAGGGATGCTCAAGAGGGCAGAATTAGAGGAGTGCAGACATCTCCGGGGGGGGGGGGACACAGGGGACTGGAGGAGATTACAGAGATAAGGAGGGACGAAGTCATGGAGGGATTTGAAAATAAGGATGAAAATTTGGAAATCCATCTGAAGAACTCTCCTGAAGGACATCTGAAGAACTCTCCTACTCCTCTTCGAATAGTGCCATGTGATTGTTTTTAAAATCCACTTGAGCAGGCAGATAAAACCTTGATTTAACAACTCAACATTATATTAATATTCCATTTTAAACCTCAGAATCCTCTCTCTCAAACAGTACCTTAAGGATGGAGTTGTCCTGTCGAGTATTCTTTGTGTCATAACCTTCCAATAAACAGCAGCGTGCAGTGGAGCCTGAACCTGCAAACTCCGCTAGATTGAGGTCAGCAAACCCAAGCTGGTAGGTGCGGGGGGAATAAACAGAATCATTTAAAAAAAAATACAAAACAAAATTACGACAGAAATCCTGGCTAGCTACTGGATTACCAACATTACTGGGGAACAAACACACAATCTTCTTGTGCTGAAATCTACACCTGCAAAAGGTCTATTCTTACTATTGCAGACAACTGGCTAATTCAAATTTACTTTGCTAAATATAAACTTCACTTTTACTCCCCACAGCAAAAGAAAATTGTATCGGCAGGGAAATCACATTGAACAGAGAGATATCTATGCAAACACGTATGAGTGAAACAATGCTTGTGTGCCAGCAGCTGTAAATCTACAAAGTACACTGAACATGTAGGATTGGGTAAGCTTTGCAACGGAGAAAGATGATCAGTAATCACCACCAGTTAAAACTTATAAACTAAATAACAATTGCGCTTTGCTAAGCATTCGAAAATTTAAACTTCAAAACCTGCACTATTTGTTTTCTAAGCTAACCAAAGCACCAACCAAGTGCAAGTTTTCTGCACTGAAGCAAAAACAGCTTAGGACTGTCATAAAGACACAAGATAAGGAGAAACATCCAGCTTCCAGAAGCTGCTAGAATGTTAGCTCAATCGAGAATGTGAAAATGGAGGTCAGGCCAAGTCCAAAATCTGACATTTGTTGATGAAATGGGGCAAAAATTGACGGAAGCTTAAAAGAAACCCACGTCAAGAGGTTTATTTATGGCAGGATAAATAGCTGGCGAGACTCATACACGCATCGCCTATTGCATCAGCACAATTCATCCTACTGCATACTCCTGCCACAGCTTCATTTTAATCAGAATTAAAGAAAAGATTTATTATACAGCTTGTATATGTGCAAGCAAATTGCGCACTCGCTTGTTTATGGCTATGGAGCTGTCCCAAGAGTTATTACAGACCAAAAAAACAATACAGGGATACATTAAATTCCCCCGAGTGGATCTGAACACTAAACATAGGAAAAGATGTTGGTAAAAAGGTATCAACGTATATTTAAGAAATGTGGATTCACAAAATATTTGGAAAAAATTCTGAATAAAATAAATATCAAATGAAAGGACGCTGATGTAAAAATACATTCAATGAAGGGGCCCCCTTCCCTGTGGGCTTAGTTGGTTAAAGGCATGAGTAGCTCAGCCTGGGTGGTGTTCAACATTCCCGCTAAGCCACATGGCGATCTGGAGGTCCCGTGTAGAGCGCTCAACGATTTTTACATGGAAAAACCGCGCATTTTTCCTTTTCCACTGAGAAACCAGAAAGTGGCCTGTGTGGGAGCTTCAGACTAAGCGCAAACATTGGTGATGGGTCCCTACGACTGTGATGCACAACAAGGAATTCCTTGGTCTGCATTGTACCCGCAGATGTCACATTTTCTATCATAAGTAATAAAATGTTTCCACAGAGGAGATTCAGTTCTCATTACTTTTAAAAAGCCTCACCATCTGTAAAATGTCCTGAGGCAGCACACACCAGTTAATGGGTTCTCCCAGATCTACACGCAGGTGTTTTCCACTTAAGGGGTTTAATTGCATACCCTAGTTAACGGTGCTGATTAAACTGACAAATTTAGACTCTGCAATTTCAGATTGAAACAAGAGACTCATTGTCCCAGTCTCTCCTGAACCTATTATAGCAGAGCAACAAATACTGTTTCAGAAAATTAAACTTCCTCTTAATTCACGATGTAAAAGAACAATTTAAGCTTTCACAGATTTTCTCAAACTAGTACAATGTGTCAGCATTTTTCTTGGCACTTGTGAAAGCATTGATTTATCAACTGCAGAATGGACAATATAACTTTCATACTCCCTCTGTCAAATAATTGAGACAGGACAGAGACACATAGAAAACCAGCACGGCCACAAGAATAGCATGAGTTTCAGTTTCAGCATGCCTCAAAAGTTGCTCAATGCTTTTGTCAATGTCCAGACATTGGCATGAGCCTTCTAAAAGTCAAGTGGATTCTTGACATTTAAATTTGTAAGGAGAGGGGGGCATTTTCCACATGCTGCACAATTATTTCCATCTTGGGCTAGGGAAGCTTGGCAGCCTCTCATCATTCAAGAGGAACAAGCGCAATCTCATGGAGAAAGCCTCGCCAACTGGACAAGCAAATGCTGGAAGAACTTGTAACTTTCATTTGTCAGATTATTTTAAGATAGAGGTTGAAGGCAAAAATATGCACTGAATCTCAGCAGTGGGCTTGATCCATTCACAGTTGGGATGTCGAGTGAGCTTATTCCAGGGCGGGTTGGAGAGACTTCGAAGCAACCTCCAGCAGTGCTTCCTATTGGCTAATTTAGGAAACAGTATTGGAGTGCAAAGTCTTGGAAGTGTGCAGCTGCTTAACAGAAGGTAACAGCAGAGTGGTAAGTAGCTGAAATGATGGTGAGCAAGGGCAGGATCAAGATAATTGAGAACAGAAAAGAAAATTAAATTAAATGTTTTAACATTACTTGGGGATTGGGAGCGGCGGGGAGAGATTTTATTTTCTGCTGTTTAATACGATCTGGCTCAGGGCAGAAGTATGGTGAAGCAATGTAAAGCCCTCTTCCATAGATGTAAAATAGAGGGAAAAGCAATGTTATCTTTACCAAAAATAATCCCGATTTTAATTCTGGAGGCATCTTCCAGCCCAAACACTTTTTTTCTCCCCCACTGTCTGGCTTTTAGTGCAAACTGGCATTCAAAATGCTGCTCTGGCATCATTCATTCTCTGGTGCTTGTTCTGAATTTTCAGTGTTCAGGAAAATAAAAAGTGGGCCAGTGAGTCACTCTGGCACAAGGGTGCCGGAACTCAGGTAGACAATTCCTTGTTTAATTTCTACCTTTACTGCACATTCAAATTTATCGACCCTCTGGGTTTTGCCAACTTTTGAACCAAGATATCGGATGCAGCGCATTTCCTAGCGCCCCACATCCGGGAGAAGTAAAACTCATTGAATCAATTAGTGACATGAAGCAGTCAGTGTTCCGGACCAGCCGACCCCGAAAGGCCAGAAGCAGGAAGAACAGCAGCAAACAGGATTTTGTGTTTTTTTTTAAATGTATAAAAGTGGGGTGGAGGGAACATTTGAGAAGAGAATTTTAAAAGTCCAGCAAGACCATAAACATGTTGTGTTAATAAAGATGCTGTCCAGACTGGCACAGAACACTGAACCACAGAACCTTTTAAAATACCAGACTAAATTTTAAATGCTCGCTCGGCATGGAACCGGTATAAAATATTATGTACCATAGAAACCCTTCTCTCCCTTGGCTATAATACAAAATACTATTACACATCCCCTGCTGTTTAACTTAACTAACCCGTTAGCACACTGTACGGGTGATTTTATTATTTTTCAAAAACAATTAGAAACATGCCAGCAATTACTGCTTTGAAAGAGACTTGTCTCTAGGTGAGTATTCACTATTTGTAGCAATACAGCCCTTAAAAATAGTCCAATGACTAATTTGGTGCATATCCAATAACCAATTGAGGTCATACTGAAAGTAAAATTCGTATTCACATCGACTGCTATCTTGGAGATTCACCATGGCAACCGCAACTAGCAACATATTGTTGACTGTTGGAAAAATTATGTCACTGTTAACGACTGCATTGATCAGGGAACCATTCAACTTGCACCTTTCAGGGACAACGGGAAAGGTTCAAATATTACTGGGAAATGTTATTTTAACTAGATCACCAATATATCTGTATGCTTTTGGAAAGAGGTAGATGATTTTTTGCAAATGAGAAAACTGCTAGGAGCTCTTATTCCTGGTATATATGGAGCGATAGTATGATTGTTCAATTTTGCCCAATCCACTGCATTTCTTAATCTTACCAAGTCATTATGGCGAGGAAATAAAAGAGTTGCATTTATATAGACGTTTGTCATATTTCTCAAAAACATCTCAAAGCAGTTTACATACAATTACTGTGAACGTACATATGCAAATAAAACATAGCACTGCACACAGTTAAATGCCCCCAACAGGAAGGGGATGAATGACCAAATAATCTGGGTTTTTTTTTGGAGTAGTGTTGGTTCAGTGAGGAACGTTGGTCGAGATAACGGGAGAACTCGCAGCTATTCTTTGGTATCTGTAACGTCCACCTGAACCAGTGGAACAGGCAGATGAGCCTTGATTGAATATCTCATAAGAATTAGGAACAGGAGTAGGCCATCTAGCCCTTTGAGCCTGCTCCGCCATTCAACAAGATCATGGCTGATCTGGCCGTGGACTCAGCTCCACTTACCCGCCCGCTCCCCATAACCCTTAATTCCCTTATTGGTTAAAAATCTATCTGTCTGTGATTTGAATACATTCAATGAGCTAGCCTCAACTGCTTCCTTGGGCAGAGAATTCCACAGATTCACAACCCTCTGGGAGAAGAAATTCCTTCTCAACTCGGTTTTAAATTGGCTTCCCCGTATTTTGAGGCTGTGCCCCCTAGTTCTAGTCTCCCCGACCAGTGGAAACAACCTCTCTGCCTCTATCTTGTCTATCCCTTTCATTATTTTAAATGTTTCTCTAAGATCACCCCTCATCCTTCTGAACTCCAACGAGTAAAGACCCAGTCTACTCAATCTATCATCATAAGGTAACCCCCTCATCTCCGGAATCAGCCTAGTGAATCGTCTCTGTACCCGCTCCAAGGCAAGTATATCCTTCCTTAAGTAAGGTGACCAAAACTGCACGCAGTACTCCAGGTGCGGCCTCACCAATACCCTGTACAGTTGCAACAGGACCTCCCTGCTTTTGTACTCCATCCCTCTCGCAATGAAGGCCAACTTTCCCATTCGCCTTCCTGATTACCTGCTGCACCTGCAAACTAACTTTTTGGGATTCATGCACAAGGACCCCCAGGTCCCTCTGCACCGCAGCATGTTGTAATTTCTCCCCATTCACTGTTTTTTTTTTCCCCCCCAAGGTGGATGACCTCACATTTTCCGACATTATATTCCATCTGCCAAACCTTAGCCCATTTGCTTAACCTATCTAAATCTCTTTGCAGCCTCTCTGTGTCTTCTACACAACCCGCTTTCCCACTAATCTTTGTGTCATCTGCAAATTTTGTTACACTACACTCTGTCCCCTCTTCCAGGTCATCTATGTATATTGTAAACAGTTGTGGTCCCAGCACCGATCCCTGTGGCACATCACTAACCACCGATTGCCAACCTGAAAAGGACCCATTTATCCCGACTCTCTGCTTTCTGTTAGCCAATTCTCTATCCATGCTAAACATTTCCTCTGACTCCGCGTACCTTTATCTTCTACAGTAACCTTTTGTGTGGCACCTTATCGAATGCCTTTTGAAAATCCAAATACACCACATCCATCGGTACACCTCTATCCACCATGCTCGTTATATCCTCAAAGAATTCCAGTAAATTAGTTAAACATGATTTCCCCTTCATGAATCCATGTTTCGTCTGCTTGATTGCACTATTCCTATCTAGATGTCCCGCTATTTCTTCCTTAATGATAGCTTCAAGTATTTTCCCCACTACAGATGTTAAACTAACCGGCCTATAGTTACCTGCCTTTTATCTGCCCCCTTTTTTAAACAGAGGCATTACATTGGCTGCTTTCCAATCCAATGGTACAGCGACATGCGAGTGCAGTATTCACTCATTACTGCACTGCAAGATCAGTTGAGATTATGGGCTCAAGTTCTGGAGGGGGAAGCCCGAACCCACAAACATCTGACCAGAAGCAAAATTTTACCACCTGAATCAAGGGTTTACTGTTTGCTCAGAGTCTAGGTAGAGTTGCAGGAAGAAGCATTTGCAGTAGAGTTGGAAAAGGAGAAAATATGGACTGAAAACAGAGTTAACAAAAATGATGGTGTAGGCACGATGGATTGATGCCCTACGCAAAGTGGTTTCCTGTATAACTCATGGATTGAGTCACATACAATGCAAACATTCTGATCATGTGAATCACGTAACTCTACATCACACCCTTAGTCCATGGCTTACAAGTCACCATCAGTGACAGTTATGTCAGTGTCACCTGTGGCTCAGTGGGTAGCACACTCAGATCCGAGTCATAAGGCTGTGGGTTCAAGTCTCATTCCAGGTACTTGAGGACTTCAATTTTAGGCTGACGCTTCAGTGCAGTGCTGAGGGAACGCTGCACTGTTGGAGGTGCCATCTTTCGAATGAGACATCAAACAGAGGCCCTGTCTGCCCTCTCAGGTGTGCGTAAAAGATCCTACGGCATTATTTCGAAGAAGAGCAGAGGAGTTATCCCTGGTGTCCTAGCCAATATTTATTCCTCAATCAACATAATAACTGATTGTCTGGTCATTATCACATTGCTGTTTGTGGGAGCTTGCTGTGCGCAAATTGGCTGCCCCGTTTCCCACACTACAACAGTGACTACACTCCAAAAGTACTTCATTGGCTGTAAAGCACTGATGTCCTATGGTCGTGAAAGGCGCTATATAAATACAAGTCAGTCAGTCTTAGCTGCATAAAAATATGTAATCTTACCTTAGAGAACGTCTTTCCGCCTTTCAGTTCCTGCAAAACAGGAAGGAGCGACAATTGATCTTTTCAAACTCTATTCTTAGCGCTTTGTATGGACACACGAAGATTTACTCTTGTGCACGGTCATGTGTTTAAAAGAGCTCCTGAAGTACCTTTCTTAATGAAATTTAGTTTTACATGAAGTACTTCAAACAGGGAAAAGTTAGAATATATTTCCAAACAAATTCAACAATGAGGCTTTGACTGGAAGAGAAGGACTGTTGTGACTTATTAAATGTTATACGGATTACAGAAATTATTAAGATATATGAAGCGTCACAAATAGAAGTACAACTTTTCTGGGGGCTGCAAATGTTTAAAAGGGAATAGAAAAATATGGGCAAATACTTGGATGAGTGATGAAAATCTTGTGAATCCACGCACAATATGTATAATTGACATCAGCGCTCCAAAAAGACCAATGGGATGCCCAGCTCCATTTTTTACTTATGAGAATGCAACAATGCTGCCAGTTTTTTTGAGCAGTGTACTAAACAAAAACATATTTCACCATGAATCCCCAATAAGGAAACAGTGTTGGGGAGGTGGAGAAGAGGAGCAAGCTCTATATTTAAAAATTAACTAAAAAGGTTGGAACAGCAAGTTAGAATGCCATCTTTACAGCTCTGGGATCTTAAATCTATCCCAGACACTCAAGACAACACCTCTCTTCTCTGATGGGACATATGGCCCGGATTTTCCTCTCGGCAGTGAAGGAATGGCTTTCGTTGTTCACCTCGCATACATTTGCCCAGAGACTTTTCGCGGGCTTGAAGCCCGCGATTCCCGCGTCTGATCCAGTGCGGCACCCTCTACAGGGGATCTGTGGTGTCTGAACAGGAAAAGCAGCAGGGAAGCTCTTTACCCAATCAGATTGAAGAATCCTCGCTGAGACACGCAGACTGCAAACCAGGAAGTAAAAAGGCAAGAAATATAAATTACATTTAAATCATTGTACAGGAAGTGAAAAAGATTGGGACATGCAGATGGGATTTAAGGGAGAGAGATAAAAGTTTTAAAAAATTGTTTAAATAAAAAAGCTGCAACACTCATTTTCTTCTTAAGGAATGAGACTCCACACTTGTAAATTTAATTTTTCAGGGTCAGAGAGGTTGTTCAGCAGTAATTTAAACTTACTATGGCTTTAAAACTCACATTCCTAAATGTACCAGCCCAAAATCTTTCCAGCCATTTTTAGTGCAAGAATAATGGATAATTATCCAAGTTCATACAGCTACAATAAGTTTAGTGCAGAGTCTATAGGCGAGGACTGCAACAGCGCACCCTGTGGAGGAGCTGAATCAGGCTATCTCTGACAGCAGCATCTGGATTTCCACGTTTAACCGTACATGTGCGGACGCTAGAAGTTGCTGTCAGATTTACCCTGCAATAATGGCGAGTAAGGTTAGCCTCGCTGTTATTATTACAGCAAAATCCGGTCCATTGTGAAATTAAGTCTCTCATGAATTCAAAGCACAGCATTAAACTGTTCATATTTCAAGATCAACTGATCAATCTTTCTCCAGAAACAGACAGGGTGTCCGAAGCGCTAGGCATTCTTCCGACGTTTCGGATTAAACTGCATCCAGGCAGAATTTTCCCTCGAAGAAAATGATAAAATAACCAAGAGGGGGTGGGGGAAAAAAACTGCTCAGGTAAAGGAAGTTTTTCCTACATAGCCCAACTCGGTCCACAGGTGCAACATGTGGTAATTGTGCCATTTCACAAAACAAACATGCATAAAATTCATCAAAGAGTAAAATAGGTTTTATCTCAGTGCAAAGAATTAGAGAAGTCTGGAGTTCCAAGATACCTACCTTACGTACAGATACTCTGCAGATACAAGGATCCAGTACACCAGTTGCTGGATTTGCACTCATCTTGCAGATGAAAGTGAATTTCTTCTTCCAACGAACACAATTCTCCTGAATCTCCTCTCTGTGAAAAGATGACAAACTTGTTAATTACTGCAAGTGTTGCATTTTCAAGTCAATATGGTTATTAAATCAAGCATCATTTCAAATTGGAATGCTCCCGGTGATTTTTCTGGGTATAAATCATCTGTTCCATTCTCCCCTGACCACCATTGCACACCTCCTCCAGCCAAGGCAGTGAGTGTATGTGGCTAACTCCAAAGTCCTCACACGACTGATGCTCTCAGCCAGCCAAGAGACACGCTAGACCAATCTGGTAGGAGACTCATCATTTTGTTTCTTCTCAACAGCCTCTTTCTCCACCCCACCCGCCCCCCCCCCCAAAACGAAGCTCGTTGGCTCCACTTTGCACCTCTTCAGTGTAGCCAAGATTGGGAATAACGTAAGCAATGGAGGCGGCGAGAGATTATAACTGAAGCCATGCTTTAAGTGCACATGGCATGACTAGTCAGGGGTGAATTTCAGAACTGGCCAAGTTCTGATTAGCATTACCCATTCACAAAGGAAAGTGCCAATTTGAAAATTAAATACCAACTACCAGCTTAATTATGGCAAACATTTCACACTGGTGTCAATTAATGATTTTCTTCAGAAACACTACAACAACAACTTGCATTTATATAACACTTTAAGGTGGGGATAAACATCCCAAGGTTCTTCACAGGAACTTCATCTGACACATCTGACAAAATTTGACACCGAGCTATATAGGAGATGACCAAAAGCTTGGCCAAAGAGGCAGGTTTTAATGAGCATCTTAAAAGGAGGAGAGCTACAGGTGGAGGAGGTTAGTGAGGTAATTCCAGTTAGGGCCTTGGCAGCTGAAGGCATGGCTGTCAAAAATGGAGCGATGAAAATTGGGGATGCGCAAGAGGCCAGAATTGGAGGAGCGCAGAGATCTGGGAGAGTTGTAGGGCTGGAGGAGGTCACAGGTGCAAGTCAAAAGGAATGTCTACAATGTTGTCAGGACCAGAAGGTCATTTTATAACGAGTAGCAACATAATTTTGGCAATGAAATTTAAATGGCACGATTAGGGATCTTGAGCTTTGAGGCATAAAGGCTCATTTTGTTTTACAAATAATATTTTTTCTTTTCCCTTTTTATATTCTCCCGACTAACATGCAGGGTCTTCTTCCCAATGTCACGCAGGAACATTTTTGCACCTTGTCCCACAATAATGAAGTTACAATTTTCTTTACGTTTACAGATGTACAGGACTCAATTTGGAACGGAGTAAATGGGAGCCAAAACATAGATTGGCAGCACCAGTCGACTGTGGGTGGTTTAGATTGAAGCTGAGAAATGTGATCAAACTGGGATTTAAATATAATGTTCATGAAAGAAAACAAAATCTAGATTCCCTGCACAGAACTGAACCTTGGTTTATGTTCTCAAACTCAAATACCAGACTGCATGAATCCGCAAAGATTTGGAAATTAGTCAATAGCTTACTTGAATTCGGACAAAAGACCTCATCACATTTATAATAACAGCTGTAAGAATACTTCGGCTGCTGAAAACCAGTCACAGTTATGATTCACAATCCAGTTTTCCTGGAACACATTAAGTTGTTTTAGACGCCAGTTTGTAAATTATTTCCCCTGGTTTTAGGAGGAAGGTCAGGCTGGAGCACAAGCAAGCTAAATAGGTGCTGGGAAAGGAAGCACCCACCCATACCAGCAATGTACAGCTTGGAAAAGTGCTGAGCTATCTTTCTGTATATCAGAAAACAGATGAAACATTCGACAGACTCAGGGTCGAGGACCTATAGGAGTGTCAGTCTCAAGCCGATGGACTTGTGGGGTAAATTTATATAATACAGATGCTATTCTTTTGGCACTAGAGGGAATGCTACTAAAGGTTGAACCTCCCTTATCCAGAAATCCCTTATTCGGAACCACCCCTCATCCAGAACCATTGCCGGCCACCGAGTGGCGCATGTGCAGAACTCCGACATGAACAAATTGAAGTCCTTTCCTCGCTGCCGACTCCCGCGATCGCTGGCCTGACCCCGCGATCCACTGCCCCCCCACCAGCCCCATGATCTCTCTGCCGCACTCGCAGCCCCAAGCCAGCTAGCCCAGATATTCCTTTTGCTCAGTACCTGTACCATCCAATTTAATGTGACCACCCCTCGTCCGGAAAATCCCTTATCCCTGACATCAGTAGTGGGGAAAATGTTGGAATCAATTATTAAAGATGAAATAGCAGCGCATTTGGAAAGCAGTGACAGGATCGGTCCAAGTCAGCATGGATTTATAAAAGGGAAATCATGCTTGACAAATCTTCTGGAATTTTTTTGAGGATGTAACTAGTAGAGTGGACAAGGGAGAACCAGTGGATGTGGTGTATTTGGACTGTCAAAAGGCTTTTGACAAGGTCCCACACAAGAGATTGGTGTGTAAAATTAAAGCACATGGTATTGGGGGTAATATAGTGACGTGGATAGAGAACTGGTTGGCAGACAGGAAGCAGAGCGTCATAATAAACGGGTCTTTTTCAGAATGGCAGTGACTAGTGGAGTGCCGCAGGGCTCAGTGCTAGGACCCCAGCTATTTACAATATACATCAATGATTTAGATGAAGGAACTGAGTGCAATATCTCCAAGTTTGCAGATGGCACTAAGCTGGGTGGCAGTGCGAGCTGTGAGGAGGATGCTAAGAGGCTGCAGGGTGACTTGGACAGGTTAGGTGAGTGGGCAAATGCATGGCAGATGCAGTATAATGTGGATAAATATGAGGTTATCCACTTTGGTGGTAAAAACACGAAGGCAGATTATCTGAATGGCGGCAGATTAGGAAAAGGGGAGGTACAACGAGACCTGGATACATCAGTCATTGAAAGTTGGCATGCAGGTGGGGCAGGCAGTGAAGAAGGCAAATGGCATGTTGGCCTTCATAGCTAGGGGATTTGAGTATAGGAGTAGGGAAGTCTTACTGCAGTTGTACAGGGCCTTGGTGAGGCCTCATGTGGAATATTGTGTCAGTTTTGGTCTCCTAATCTGAGGAAGGATGTTCTTGCGATTGAGGGAGTGCAACGAAGGTTCACCAGACTGAGTCCCGCGATGGCAAGACTGACACATGAGGAGAGACTGGATCGACTGGGCCTGTATTCACTGGAGTCTAGAAGGATGAGAGGGGATCTCATAGAAACATGTAAAATTCTGATGGGACTGGACAGGTTAGATGCAGGAAGAATGTTTCCGATGTTGGGGAAGTCCAGAACCAGGGGACACAGTCTAAGGATAATGGATAAGCCATTTAGGACCGAGATAAGGAGAAACTTCTTCACTCAGAGTTGTTAACCTGTGGAATTCTCTACCGCAGAGAGTTGTTGAGGCCAGTTCATTGGATATATTCAAGGGGGAGTTAGATATGGCCCTTACGGCTAAAGGGATCAAGAGGTATGGAGAGAAAGCAGGAAAGGGGTACTGAGGTGAATGATCAGCCATGATCTTATTGAATGGTGGTGCAGGCTCGAAGGGCCGAATGGCCTACTCCTACACCTATTTTCTATGTTTCTATGTTATCCAGAACAGGCCAGGTCCCGAGGGTTCCGGATAAGGGAGATTCAACCTGTATTTCCATAATTTACTGCGGATCTCTAACTGCTTAAACCCAATATGGCAGCATTAAGAACGAACTGAAAATGTTCCGTGTCAAATCCTGGACCGGTACATCTACAAAATAATGTTTTCCATACTGGTTAAAAACAATGTAAATGTTTCAATATTTCACTGAAAATCATAGAAGTACTGGGTAACTTTCACATCTGCGAGGTCTCTCTCTACTACACAGGGTGATGGTCTACAGACCTCCACTTACCAAAAACTAGCCTCTACCTAGCATGTTAAACTTCAAAAAATAAATCAAACTTTGAAAGAAAGATACTAGCGATTCTTGTTAAATTACTGTAGTTTCAGAATTTTTGTCCATTTAGAAAAGCAGTACATATCCCAGTGTGAAAGCTCTGCAGTTAAATGCTCCCAGAGGAGACCATTACTGGTAGATCTATTTATGCAGCCAGAATGAATCTAACTATCAGAAAAGGAGAATCTAACTACCACAACAGCAGACTGTCAGGCTTCAATCAGCTGAGAACAAATTACAGCAAAGACCAATAAGTCATGAACAGATTTTTGAAATTACTTAGATCATCTATATCTAAAAGGAGGTTTAAAAAAAAACGAAGATGATCTCACTAGGATAATCAACAGATTGAAAAGAGAACGAGTGATCTGATAATCACAGCTCTCTCTGTCTCTCTATCGACACTGGTGGTAGTAAATGCTTTTCAACAAGGACTCAATTTCCAGATCTGAGGATGCTGTTGGACAATGACTTCCTCATTCAAAAGGGCTTTTAAGAGTAGCAAAAAAATGACAGGAGTGGAAGGGGATTTGTCCACTGCAGCTAGCCTCTGTTCAGTGGTCAGGTACATTGTTTTTCTATATATTCAATTTACTTCATAATCAAAGAAATTTACAGCATACAAGGAGGCCATTTGGCCCATCGTGTCTGTGGCAGTTGATCTTTCCAGTACACAGCTATTCCCCAAGCATCCATTAGTCTGACTTAGTCCAAGTGTTTCACTGTATCTGGAGAAGGCCATGAGCCTTAGCAATGGCAGCTCAAATTATTTAATCCCAAATCCACAGCCTCGTTCCATATCCCTTAATACCCCAATTCCCAACCTCTGTAACCTCCTCCACCCAGACAACCTTCTGAGAAATCTGTGTTCCTCCACCTCTGGTCTCTTGTGCAACCTCCATCCCCTGCACCCCACAATTGGTGGCTGTGCCTTCAGCTATCTAAGCCCTAAGCTCTGGAATGTGCTCCCCAAGACTCTCCGCCTTTATCTCCTCCTTTAAGATGCTGCTTAAAATCTACCTCTTTAACCAAGAATGCGGAACTTGCTACCACAAGGAGTAGTTGCGGCAAATATCGGCTGAATACTCGCTACTGTCTGAGTTATGCTGAGGGTACACTAAACTACATTGTTAAAAAGACCTGGGACCCACTACTGGGATGTGAATGTGTTTTAAAGTACAGGATATTTGTAAGTATAGGAAATACGTTGGATCAGAGACGGCAGATGCCTGCTTGTGATTCCACTGGTGCTGGGTTCATCATCTTAAATTATTTCACTATAGCTCCAAATTCTCCATAAAGCAGCATCGAGAATGTAAACACCAAACCGCCTAAGGAACTTACATAACAAATTATGCTCTTAACAGATATACTTTGAAACAGGGGCTTTCCCAAAGGAATAAAAAGGTCAGGTCAATCCTACTAAGGACTTGGAAATACACACAACAGTGCAAGTTTCTTCTTTCACAACAATAGCCATAGCACCGGGCAGCACAACCCAAGGCAACCGTGGCCAAGGTCGTTAACAGTGAGAGAATAGGTTGCAATCTTAGATCTTCCCATGCAGTAAATTAATCAAGAGTTAGTAGGATGAAGGAAACCAGTCAAAAATCATCAGACAATGTAGTAGTCACAGAGGGCACAGGGTGACACAGTACAAGGCCAGTCTTTCAGCCATAGCACCCAAGTTTGAGTTTAACTTAGCCTGATGAGATCATCTAAAGGTGTATGAGAGAGTGAGTGAGTGAGGAGAGGGAGAGAGTGTGAGAGCCCAAGAGTTGAGCTCTATCTCAGTTGGCAATGCTCAATGCTAACAAAGAATGCAAAAAGTGAAAAACATTCTGCTTCACAGCACCTCTCTCCTTGATTAGTACAAAATTCCCTTTCTGTTCTATAAAATAAAAGAATTCTGGTGCAATGACTCATGAACTACAATCTTAAGACAGCATAATAACTGCACATCTCAGTGCAAAGAGATTGTGGTAGGTCTTCCCGTCTCCACAGTAGAACACATGCTTAGGATGAAACAATGTGGTCTAAATGTCTTAGCGCCCCAAACCTGTCACGATTCCGGTGGCGTGGATCGGCGGCACACCGAAGTGAATTCGACCTCGAGCCTCACCAGAATAAATCAGGTGAACTGCAGGCACCAATAAGGCGTACTGATACAGCTCGCCTGTCGGGGGCCATTCGCCCTGCACCAAGCCCAGAGGTAAGTTTGACGGGGAGGGAAGGGGAAGAAAGAGATCAGGAGGGGACCGAGGACCCACAGTAGCTACCCACAGTGGTCTGTTCCTTCAAGCTCCACAAAATACAACAAAACAATCAAATTATGGGGCTTTTATTTTTGAATAGCCATAAAACGGGCGTAACGATGTTAAATTTTGACCGCAGAGTTTTGGCAGGAGTGGATCAAAATAGACAATTTTCAGTACTTTAAATTAAATAATTGTATGAATTTAATCTAAAACAATTTCGCAATTGGTTACCCCAGACCAAAACCTTGTGACTTTGTGCACAGTTCAGTCTCATCACAGATTGCAAACAAAAAAAAAATGGTTTCACACAACAATCTGTCGTTCATCCTGTGACTACTCCACAAATGACTCAGACTCCTTATTTAGCAGCATGTACATTTATAACTGTAGCACTGGTCGGCTTCACAATGTGACTACCGTCAAGAGATGCAGCAGCCTTAAATCCTCTACAAAATGCAACCGTTATGCAATCAAATCTTCATTAATGTATTTTTTTTAAATTAACAAATCTGCACAATGTTCCCAGCAGCCTCGTGGATAGTTTGGCACTTCAAACATATTCAGAGGAGTCAAATTTCAACAGTTAGAACTAAAGTTCCATTTATAAGGTTTGAGATAATGCAGGGATATTTGAGACCCACCCCCCCCCCCACCCCCCAAAAAAAAACAAGTGTGCAGCAAAGCCACTGGCAATCAAGAGGGATCAAAATATGCTTGGCTTCAAAATTCTGCTTAACAATTGCAGTCAACATTTGCATCACATATGCCCTCTACATCTGCCACGTCCACAGTGCTGTGGGAAAAATTCTTGCATCATTTGAACTTGTACAGGTTTATGCTTGTTGGAGATAAATTGCGATACAGATTCAGAGCAAATCCAAGTGTTTGCTTGCATTCATTTCAAATCAACACGGGGTGGTGTTATTGTTAAGTATCAATCTTTGAAATAACTAATCTAAATTTAATTTGATTTTGAACACTAAGTTCTTTGACAAGGCTCTTTGACAAGGATTTAGTCAGCATTCGGTGCTACAGATGAATAAATAGCATTCCTAAATTACTGAAAGATAGGTTGGATTATTAATTATAGTTAACAAATCATTAGAGCCCGTCAAGTAACGTATGGTATTTGTGCAGAGGTGGGAACGAAGTCCTCCTATAGTCAGCTGAACTAACTGTCTGGATATTACTAACTGCACCAAGATTCCGCAATGGAAAAATTCATTTCGCTTTATATCCCCAGTCTGTTAAAGGCCAGGAACTGACATTTTCCCTTATGTAATCAAAAATATGTGGAGCCTTAAGTCAAGGATACATCTGTGCGCAGTAGGTGTACAAGAGCAAGGATACTGAAAAGTTAGACAAATGTTACAAAGAATCGTTCCTTTCCGCTCCACCTCCAAAACCAAATGTCATGCCAAAAATCTATGGAAAATGCGAGCATTTGCAGCACTTAAAATATTTCTGTTTAAGGGGGTCCCAAAAGCTACAATAAATACATACATATGTTGTGTGTGACACACACATCACATATATACTGCATGCATTTCCTGGAAACTTTGCGCCATTATAAATTCCAATGTCTCTATTTCTAATGGACACTGTCTATATAAACTTGTCACGTTGTAATTACGCCTCTCGCCAATGTCTCGTCGTAGTTACACCCTCGTACCTCATTATACATGAGGACTCGGGTATTTAGAATGGAAATATAAAAAATATGAACCGAATGTACAACTTTATAATGGGGACTGAATTAAGTCTTTGCAATTGCATACTTAGGATTACATATATTGGATATACAGCACAGACACAAGCCATTTGGTCCAACCAATCCATGCCAGTGTTTATGCTCCACCTGAGCCTCCACCAGTCTTTCCTAATCTAAATCTATCCGCATAACCCTCTATTCCCTTCTCCCTCATATGCTTGTCCAGCTTCCTCTTAAATGCATCTATACTATTCGCTTCAACCACTCCGTGGTAGTGAGTTCCACATTCCCACCACTCTTTGGGTAAAGAAGTTTCTGCTGAATGCCGTATTGGATTTCTTGGTGACCATTTTATATCAATGGTCTCTAGTTATGCTCTTTCCCACAAGTGGAAACATTCTCTCTGTATCCACTCCATCAAAACGTTTCATAATTTTAAAGACCTCTATTAGGTCACCCCTCAGCCTTCTTTTTTTCAAGAGAGAAGAGACCCAGCCTGTTCATCCTTTCCCGATATCTATACCCTCGCATTTCTGGTATCATCCTTATAAATCTTCTCTGCACCCTCTCCAGTGCCTCTATATCTTTTTTATAATATGGTGACCAGAACTGTACGCAGTACTTGAATTATGGTCGAACCAAGGTTCAATACAACATAGTCGGCCACCCTGACCTGCGAGAAGACACCACCGCAGGTCGGGAGGATAAAAGAGCTGGAGCACTGGCCCCACAGCATTGTGGGCATACCACTACAACTTCCAGCGTGAGCCATTCCAAGTATGCAACAACTTCGAGGTGGGCAACTGGATGATGTCATCAAGGCCCAGTTCACCATTTGGAGCGTGGGCAGGAACATCGGTGGGGCCCAGGCACAGCGGAGGAGAGAAGGGGTCGGGGCGGATGAGCGGCGAGTGATCGTGGCTGAGGTGCAGCGAATGATTGAGGCGGAGGAGCGGAGAGATATCGTGGCTGAGATGTAACAAATAATGAGTGGTGAGAGATCGTGGCGGAGGTGCGGTGAATGTTTGGTGCGGAGAGAGATCGTGACGGAAGTATGGCGAATGCTTGTGGCGGAGGAGTGGCAAATGAGGGTGCGATGCTCAGAAGAGCAGAGGGCCCTGGGGCAGCACGGGCCAGCCCACACTGCAATGTGTGCGCGCACTAGGTCAGTGCAGCAGAGCAGGTCTCCAGTCATCCTGGTTTACCCTTACCACTGGATAAAGGCCTAGCTCTGTCAAGCCCGTTTGGTGGCTGATGTGCAACGGTCACCACACGTTAAAAAAATCCACACACGGGCATCTTCCACTCCTGGAGTTCAGGACTGGAATATCGGGTTCTCCATTGAAACATCAGTGAACTCATCCCTTTTGGTGGAGAAACAAGTCATCCTCGTTCGAGGGACCGCCTATGATGATGATGAATACAGGTTTAGCATAACTTCCCTACTTTTCAATTCTATACCTCTAGAAATAAACCCAATGCGCTTGGTTTGCTTTTTTATGGCCTTGCTAATCGGTGTCGCAACTTTTATCGATTTGTGTATTTGTACTCAGAGATCCCTTTACCCCACCTAGACTTTCACCCTCCAACTAATAAGTGACCTCCCTATTCCTGCTACTAAAATGTAATACCTCACATTTATCGGTGTTGAACTTCATTTGCCAATTATATGCCTATTCTGCAAGTTTATTAATGTCCTCTTGTAATTTGGTCCAATTATCCCCAGGCCTCTAACCCCACTTCACCTAGGGACAGCATTTGGTCTCGACTCAAGAGCGTAACAACACTAGAGATTGGCTGGTATATATCTAGCTCCCTTTCTCCGTACAGGAGAAGCACCAAGACTAATTATCCAAAGCGTTATCGTTCATTAGCTCTGGGACATGAAACTCCAGCTTTGTAGACTTGGCTCCAGACTGGTCCTTTACTGAAACTTTCCTCTATAATTTTAAGCCTTTTCCAGTGTGCTGACAGACACTTAATATTTTCCTTCATTTTTTAAATATATTTCAATTTTGCAAAATAATAAACACTAGTCAGCTTCATGACTAGTTGCTATTCACAGATATTTTATACTAACACTCAGACCATAAACAGCCCATTGCTCCCAAGTTATGGCAAATTCCATCTACCGAGACGGGACTGACCCAGCCCAACATGTGAAGAGCAGCAGGGGAGGGTTTGGGGAGCTGTCCCTTTAAAACTCCAAATTGACAGAGATTCCTTGTAGACTGGATTTGCTGTGGTATCTGAAGTAGAGTCCAAAATTTATTTTATTACTTGCTTCATGGAAGAAGAATTTGAAACGAGTGCACTGTAAGAGAATTGAATGGGGAAATTCTGAAATCCAAATACACATCCTGTTCAAAATTATTTATGTGACACAAACATTTTTAATACTAACTGAACACATAACTCCCAAATACAAACTACTTCACTCAAGGTTATGAGCCCTTGAGCTATGCAGTATTCTTGCAGAGGTAAGAACTAGGAATGGAAAGCAGCCAAAATGTAATCAGTAGACAGACATGTGAATGACTTTGCACATTAAAAAAGGTCAGATTTTCAAAAATTCTGCAGAAGCAAAATAGGTCGCGCTATTTTTAAAAAAGGGGCTAGATCACCTTGGAAGTCAAGAGCACCACGGGGCTAGATTGTGTTAACAGTGTCAGCCAGGGTAAATGCAGTACACTGGTCTATACAAATGAGAACGGTCTCAGTCTCTATCTCTAGTCTGTGCTGAGTTAGCTCATCTCCGCCTGGTTGGCAGCACAACCATCAAGTTGTCCTTGGTTATGGAGAGAGAAAAAAAAACACAGTCCAACTTCCCATTCTCAACTGGTATCAAATGTTCCACAAGAACATCAATTGAGACCTGGGTCGTGCTCAATGGTGATAACAGCTCCCTTAAACAGCCATTCTCGCCAATTAACCCAGAAAGAATGGCCACTGGGGCAAACCGCTAAGATGCCACTACTGCCCCATGTGGAACCACCTGACATCATCTTGAAAAGAAGTGGCAAAATCAGAAGAGAAAAGGTAGCAACGATGGAGTCTAGATCACTAATTCTGGGCAATCATTAAAGGGTTAACCTAATCACAAAATATTGAATACGCAAACAGATTTGAATGGTTATACACAATCTAATGCTCCATTTACTTTTCATCTATGCTGTCAATTGTTGTACCAGCAGAAAACTACCAAACAACGCAATGTACATCAAAAATGGTGGTGTACCACCGATGACTGTATTAACACTTTGCTGGGGGACAGCAGGAATGCGTCTTCAGAGGGTAACATCTGAAGAGCTCGCCTTCCTTCCTTCACCAGCCACTAGACCACTACCAGATGAAAAATTTATAGAGTTCAGTGACTTCAGAACAATTGTACGTGTGTTATTTTCATGTGGGTCCAGCACTGCAGAAACCGTCCCGGTCATCCCCAACTCCAAGCACCAGAAGCTGCAGATGCAATTACAGACCAAAATGAAATCACTTTGGAAGCATCTGAAAATGAAAGGTTCCCCCCCGCCGCACATATTTATTTAGTTCTTTACACACAACAAAACATCCAAGCTCTGGTGGTGGAAAGGAGAATAGTGAAGGTGGTTTAGAGGCTACACAAAAGGATCCAAAAGGGTGGCCGAACTAACTTACAAAATTGGAGACCAAAGTATGCACACAAGACTCAAGACTTTTTGCAGGCATTTACTTGTAGCAGGTGAGTATATTGAAAATTGAAATAGTTTATTTAGCACACAAGTGGTCAAATGGCTTGTTCTCATCTGCTGCTGTGCTATCCCTGGATGCATATTAAAGAACTCATTCAAACAGTGCTTTTCACATCCTGAGGATGTGCTACAGTACTTTACTACCAGTTTCTGAAGTGCAGTCACTGATGTTATGCAGCCAAACGTGGAAGCTAATTTGCACCCAGCAAGATGTAGATATAAACATACAGCCTTGTGTGCCACCATTATCATTAACTATAAAGCTTTGGCCTGGATATCTGACTTCAATATTAACATTCAATTTGCTTTGCTACTACCATGCAAAAAAAGACGCCCACTATAAAGCTATCATGGGCTCTTTGAGTATGGCAGCTAGGCCCATGTTACACAAGTTATCAGCAGTATCATTACTTTTTTTATTTTAAAAATTTTTTTACAGAAAATCTACCCTGGGAGTACTGTGTGAATACACGTGTTTTATTGCAATACAAAAATGTGACAGCAGTCCCTCAGGGAATATTTGTGCAGCAAAAAGAGGAACTAAGAATTTCGAGGTTTCCAAAGCAGTTTAAACAAAATGTAGAAACGAGAGTTGAACTTTTAAGAAAAAAATAATAAAATTCAACATTTGGAGCATGCACATGTTTATACAAGGTCATAAAACATTACAGAATGACAAGCATTGAACACCGATTGATCTATTTAGTACTGAAGTTTCAGGCCAGTTACACAATAAAAACAATCAGTGTTGGTCATGGGTGACCTTTGCTTATCATATGATTCTGTCACAACAGCATCCTTTGTTTTTAAATCATGTTCTGCATTCAAGGAGTTTAAATGAAAGAGGGAAAAAACAGATTAGCAAAACAGAAGACTTGCTGTGGCATTACAGTACTATATGTAGAATCTACAGCACAGAAACAGGCCATTCAGCCCAACTGATTCATGGTGTTTATACTCCACACAAATCTCAACCCACTCTAATCTCGTCTTTCCACCCTGCCCCGTATCCCGACTTTGTGACGTCATCAAAACCCAGGTCGCCGTTTTGGAGTGTGGGCAGGAACATCGGTGGCGTCCAGGTACAGAGAGGAGTGGAAAGGTCGGGGCAGATGAGTGGCGAGTGTTTGTGGCGAGATGTGGTGTATGTGGAGCAGCGAGAGATCGTGGCAGAGGTGCGACAGATGAGGGTACCGGGTCCAGAAGAGCCGAGGGCCCAGGGGCAGCACGGGCCAGCCCACACTGCGATATGTGTGTGCACTAGGTCCGTGCAGCAGAGCTGGTCTCCAGTCGTCTTGGTTAACCCTTGCCACTGGACCAAGACCCTAGCTCTGTCAAGCCCGAGTGGTGGCTGATGTGCAACGGTAACCATACGTTAAAAAAAAATTCACGCACAGGCACCTTCCACTCCCTCAATTGGAGTTCAGGACTGGAACATCGGGTCCTTCATCGAAACACCTGTGAACTCATGGAAGCAAGTCATCCTTGTTTGAGGGACCGCCTATGATGATGATGATGATGATGCTGCTGCTGATGATGATGATGATGGTATCCCTTTGTTCTCTTCTCCCTCGTCTATGCATCAAGCCTCCTCTTAAATGCTATCTGCGACAACCCCTTCATGAGTTCCACATTCTCATCACTCACTGTGTAAAGAAATTGCTCCTAAATTCTTTATTTGATCTGGTAATGGCCATCTTATATTTGCATCCCCTTGTTCTGGACTCGCCCACAAGTGGAAATGGTTTCTCCACATCCATCTCATCAAACTCCATCATTTTAAAGACCTTTTATTAGGTCTCCTTTTAGTCGTCTCTCTCCCAGAGGAAAAAGCCCCAGCCTGCTCAATCTTTCCCGATAGTTGCATCCTCTCAATTCTGCCAATATCCTTGTAAATCTTTCCTGCACTTTCTACAGTGCTTCAATATCCTTTTGTGTAGTATGGAGAGCAGAATTGCACACAGTACTCCCAAGTTCAGTCCAATCAAGGTTCTATATAAATTTACCACAGCCTCACTGACTTTGTATTCTATTTATCTAGAAATGAACCCCAGTACAGTCAGTTTGCACTCAATGGCCTTATAACTTAAATTGTGCTGCCCATCAGTGCCTTTTAGTGAGCTGGACTGTTGACTGACAAGGCCAAAAAAGGGAGCAAAAAGGATAAGTGGAAAAAAAAGACAGGCAACCCCGAGCCACAGCGAACCTACAGAAAAGATCCAAAAGCAGCCATCGTCTTTGAGATTACAAGATGACCCAGGAAGGCCATTTTTAGTCATGATTATTTCAGTTATGAATGAAAGAGATGGGTTTGTGTGTTTTTTTAAAATCTCCTTCAATTCTTTCGCCCTCACCATTTCTCTCCCACTGGTGCTGGCAGTCCTCCAGTATCTCTACCAAGTGGGCGTTCTTCATGCTCGAGCCCAGATAGTGAGAGAGCTAATGACCATGACAGCCATTGGAATGGAGCCGAACCCTGTCCTCAACCAATAATTGTCACTAACAGATGGCCATTGCAAGCAATCAATAATGCAAACCAATAGTCAAGGAACCCTTACTGCTCCCCTGGTTCAGATTGACTCACAGCACAGGCAAAGCACTGAAGCCAAGATCTTTTTGATGTGTAGAACGCAGTGCCGCCTCGTGTGATGGAATTCACCACAGGGTCTTGGGCTAGATTTCCTGGTAAGACCCCTTCATTTTTTGGTGGGGAGGGGGATGGAAGAGAGGAGATGGAACCATGGCCATCACCAAGATGGATTTTTCCCCAGACGAGAGGCAGGATGGTTTCAGCCATATATATCCTTGCAGGTCAAACATGATTCAAGTGAAGCAGGCAACCAGTCAATATTCACTTTTCCAATGACAACCATCTTAACAAAAGGACTTTGAAGCTATGTCTACAAAAATATGCTATCCTTTGTTTCTAAATCAATATTAAGCAAACTGATAGCTGTTCACCAGTATTAATGCCTGCACTATCTGCGTGGTATCACATTGTGACGCAAGTGAATTTTATTTTTGTCTTAAACCAATAATTTTTTCAGAAGCATTTCTGAAAAGTGCAATAGTCGAGGATTTCTTTCAATGTCAGATAAAATTTAAGTTGTAGAAATTTTGTTTTGTTCCTAAATATATATAAAGGAAAAAATGAACAATAATCTTTTAAGCAGGACATGAGACAGAAAACACAATCATACTCTAGAGGATTTCAAAGCACGTATCAGTGCTTGAAGGTTATGAGAACAACCACAGTTTGCTTTTAACTTGGAACCACTGGTTGGGTACAGCTGTCTAAGTGTTTTTGATGTTCAGTAAGCTACAGGTAAATCTCATTCCACTTTACATGGAGAGGAATGTTAGGTCATGCACTATTTTCAGAACATGACCTTATGTAAAATGGCTGTTATTTCAAGAGATAATTACCCAAAACGCAGTTACAAATGCCAGCTTTGTTCACATAGCTCCTGGCTTTATGGGCTAAACAGACATTTTTGGAATAATGATCCATGTAGGTTTTAAAATCACAGGGGGCAGCCAAGAACTTGAATCAGGATACACCCAGAAATACAGCTCAATAACTGCACATCCCTTCCAACATCAGTGAGCAAGATCAAAATACATCACTGCTATGCCTAAACAAAGGAATAGCTACTAATAGTTGGACTGACAATATTACCTTATTTTCACAGCATTCTGATGTATAATACACAACAGATGAACACTCCTTGCTTTTTGTCCATTTAGTTCAACCCCGCAAAAATGAATGCTTCTGAACAGTCAATCCCAAACTACTCTAGACAACATTTCATTCCCTTGTCTGAAACACAGATTAATTTAGAGCCCAGACAGGAAAATGACAACGCAGGGAAATTGGCCACCATTGCTCCCAACCTCCCATGCGATAACACCCCACGTCTCCCTGGACTGCTGTCTGGGGACTAATGAAGCTGTAACAAATCGATAACTATTTCCCCACCCATGGCTCAGTGAGTAGCTGAGGCAGATACATCAGGGTGGTACCAGGATCAATCCTCAGTCCATGTTGAGTTAGAAGCAACGTGCAGTCGAGGCAGCATTAGAGGGATATAATTGACGTCAGCACTCCTGGATTTAGAAAGGGGAGGTGAAATCAGCCAGGGCTCTCAGATCCTGATCGCTCTATGATGATTCCTGCTGAAAGTACACGCGATGTCAAGATTGGGCTTGGATGTTGCTTGCAGTGGATATGCACTCTCCTAGGTTCCCGCACGAATAACTTGGGCAAGGTTCGGGAGAGCACTCGGTGTCAATGAAACTATTACTCCAGTGAAGAATCACAGTCCTCAGTAGAGATGGGGAGGGACAAAGTTGGCAAGAAATAAACTAAGTGAAGCAGAGAAAAGAAATGCATGGTGGATTTACAAGCAGCCGTGTACAAAGAATTAACTTTAGTCGCAATGCCTTCTGCAGTGGTCAAAGGAGGCAAGAAGAAAAGCAGTGTTGAAGGGCGATCAGGGTATAAATGGCTTATGTAACAAGAGTATGAGGAGCACAAGAATGCAATGAGAAATAGTCTACAATTTACCATAAAATCGAGCATATACATTTCCCACTTCCATATAGATTTTGTGTGGGATGGGCAAGGTGGAAATCAAATTTCGAGGGATTGTGAAGCAGGTGAGTGGGAAGTCACATGTCCCAATTATTACACACTGGATTTTACACTACATTGTTTTGTTTGTTACATTTTGACTCTGTGCCACTCTGTTTGAAGGGGAGCAAAATTAGTCTGGAACAATTCACTAATTTTCTCTTCTAATAGCAGGGCTTTTGGTCACCACTCACTTGCTTCTAGAGAGGTCCGGCTATAATTGGAAACTCACGGTCTAGTGAATTGCAGCAGCAAACCCACATCCTGGCACAGCGCAGCAACGTACATGTGACAAGACACAAAATGTGTAGAAGAGTTTTTGCAGAAGTTGGGCAATGGAAAGACAGACATTAAAACCTGCACAGGTCACGCCTTTGAAAAGGTTTCATATGTCTACTTCACACAAGTAAGCACTTTCTTCTGAAATACGGATCTAAAATCATATTTCACACCTGTATGTTTGGAAGTCACCTTGTATAAAAAGGTGCCAAATAACATATCAGCTGCCAGTGCAGAAAGGTGAAAGATAATCTGAAATTAACAGTCCAACAGTCACTTCAGCTCTCGATACACTATCTCCAACTACTCTTTAAACAACAACAGTCCTTTGTATTAGTTTGAATAGTGCCATTTCAAAACTCCAGAAACTAAACTCAAACCTGAAGTCACAATGGATGTCTTACTGGATCTGAAAAATGATAGACAACTTTCCTCATCATTACCTTCCTTGGCTACTATATTTAAAACTAACTCTGCAACTAACTTTAGAAATAAAGGAAGGAAAGCTGTAGGATTTTGAGCTGATTTTTTGAAATTTCAGTGCTAGCACAGCCTATTGTGTGTTTGTGGTTTAGTCACTCAAAGAAATAGAGGAGCTTCAAAGTGGTGTAACACAAGTAAGGTTTCAAATGTGTTTGAATGCACATCTCAGCTTAAGCGTGAATTAGACTGGACAGCTCACAAAGTCCTTTCATCTGGTAAAAGGATCAAAACTGATTACATTGAATGTGGTCCCTGAATACATTAGTAGCTTCTGTTCAGGCACAGGCAGACAGAGCAAGGACCCCACTAAACTGCGTCACAATGATCTAACAGGAGCTCAATGCACATCAGCTGCCTCAGGATCCAAACAAGTTGCCTCGGGTCAAATCACTCCTCTTGAGCAGGCTACAACATCACTACCATCTGGTTCCTATCCAACTGTACATAAAAACACATCAAAGTACCACTTCAAATAAGGCAGGCTCGATCCAGAGTTTGTAATGGTTGGTAAAAAAATAAATACTTGTATTGAAATAGTGTCTTTCACAACCTCCGGACATACATCCCAAAGTGCTTTATAGACAATGAAGTTATTTTTTGTAATCACTGCTGTATTGTCGGAAATGTGGCAGCCAATTTGAGCACAGCAAGTTCCCACAATGACCAGATAATCTGTTTTAGTGATGTTGGTTAAGGGATAAATATTGGCCAGGACATTGGAGAAACTCCCCTGCTCTTCTTTGAAATAGTGGCATGGGATCTTTTACAACCATCCAAGAGGGCAGACTGGGCCTCGGTTGAACGTCACATCCAACAGCATAGATCTTAGTTTCTGAAAAGAATTAGGTCAATCTGAATCAATAAAAAAACAATGTTATGTTTAATCACCACAAACAAACTGTCTCTGTTCAAATGGATTCCTCTCAGCTGGACGTTGACTCAGCACAGCCTGAATGACCTTCACTAAATCTGTCAAATCTAAGTGTCAGCCGTGGCTCAGTGGGTAGCACTCTTGCCTGAGTCAGAAGGTCGTGGGTTCAAGTCCCATTCCAGAAACTTGAGCACATAAATCTAGGCTGACACTTCAGTGCAGTACTAAGGGAGTGGTGCAGTGTCGGAGGTGCCATCTTTCAGATGAGATGTTAAACAGAGGCCCCGTCTACTTTCTCAGGTGGACGTAAAAGATTCCATGGCACTATTTCGAAGAGGAGGAGCATGGGAGATATCCCCAGTGTCCTGGGGCCAATATTTATCCCTCAAATCAACATCACTAAAACAGATTATCTGGTTATCACATTGCTGTTTGTGGGAGCTTGCTGCGCCCAAATTGGCTGCTGTGTTTCCTGCATTACAACAGTGACTACACTTCATTGGCTATGAAGCGCTTTGGAGCATCCGGTGGTTGTGAAAGGCACTATATAAATGCAAGTCTTTTTCTTAATTGTTGACTGTTTTTTAGTTGGGGTTATTGAATGGTTTCCACTAGCAGGAGGGGCAGTAAGCAGAGGACACAAATTTAATTGCCAAAAAGAGTGGCGATCAGGAGAAATTTTTCTGCACAGTTATGATGATCTGGAATGCACGGCCTGAAAGGGTGGTGCATGTAGATTCAATAACTTTTGAAAGAGAATTGGATATATATATGAAAAGGAAAAATATGGGGAAAGAGCAGTGGAGTGGGACATATTGAATAGCTCTTCCAAAGAGCCGACACAGGCACGTTGGGCCGAATGGCCTCCTTCTGTGCTGTATGATTCTATATGGTACAAGGGCTTTTTGATTAAAATCTGAATTTCCCCCGAGTTGAAGTAGCTGCTGCAAAGTCATTTAAAATAAAAAGTGAACACTTCTATAATAGGAGAGAGTGTTGTATAAAAATAAAAAATGGTCCAGAGTCAATCTGAAGCGCCCAGTGACAACCTAAAATAGGGCTCAAAATCCACAAATATACTACTCAAAATCAAAAATTATACAATAGGTTGATAACTCTAGTTTTGCAACCAACTCTAGGAATCTTTACCATCAAATAACAACACTTGATCATAGATGACGATCTATATAGGGGCGAATTTGCGAGAGGTTTGCGACCGGTTTTTCGCTGCGTTTTGACCCTCCATGGCGAAAACCCGGTCGCGAAGCCCGGGCGAGATCCTCGGCTCGTTGTTTGCGGCGGCGATGGGACATGCCGGCGGGGAGAGCTGCCAGACGTGTAACGACGCGGATTGCATTACTGCCCGAATTTCGGCAGTCTCCCGACCCATACGGAACGCTCAAAACAGCGACAGTCAAATCTGTCAATGCAGCCCTGCCAGCAGCGGCAAGTACGAAAACCTGCAAAAAAGGTAAGTTTTAATTTAAAAAATTTTTTTGCAGCGATTAATTAGTTAAGAGTCTTGCAAATGTTTGCAGAATGTTTTTTGGAATTTTTTCCCCCCCCTTCACAAGGCCGCTCTCGCAGCGCAAACGACTCCGGACTAAAGTTGCCGAAACTCGCGTTTTGCGTTGCGAATAATCGTGGAACGCCTCCCTTACCGATGCGCCCCGGCACAGACCCCAAAGGCCAAAAGTTCAGCCTAAAAATGGTAGCGCATCGAAAACAGTAATTTTCACGTATCACTACCGTTTTCACCGAAAAACCTCAAAAGCTGAAAAGCCAGCCCATATATATGCTGGCACTGGTCAATGCCCAATCACTGAAAATCTGCCACTGTCTAACAGGCTCACCTTCGAACTTTGGACCACGATTCATGAAATACTGCCGAATCTGATTTTTAAAATCAATTATAAAAGCACAGACACACTTCCCACTAGTTAATCAGCATAACGTACCATGTCCTAAGGTCAACTTTGCTTGATATCAATAAGCAAAAGCAAATGTTCAAATAGCTAGCAATCATGTGGAATGTGAACTGAAAATGCTGGAAAACTCAGCAGGTCAGGCAGCATCTGTGGAGAGGAAGCAGAGTTAACGTTTTGGGTCAATGACCCTTCGTCAGAATTGGAGAATGTTTGGAAAGAACAGATTCTTAAAAAGCACTGTGGAATGTGAATCCATTGTGTAAACTCACTCAAAATGCAAACAAAGTGGGGTGGGGGCGGGGAAGAGAATAAAAAGGAGTTGTTTGCAAAACACCCTGTAACAGGAACAGGACATGCAAGAGTTTAAAAGAAATGTCATCTATAATCGCATCACATTGCAGGAAAGGTCGACAACAGCATTTTTTCACCATTTGAAACACATTTCTCAAACAAAACCAGTGAAGTTAAGAAGAAATACTTTGACAGAACTGTCGCACAGACTTTTTTTCTCACCCTCCATGCGTGGTGCTAACAGATCCGCAGCATAACCTAGACCGCTTATTTCCAGCTCCATAACATCACCTGTCTCCGCCTTTGCCTCAGCTCATCCGTTGAAGTCCTCATCCATGCCTTTGTTACCTCTAGACTTGACTATTCCAATGCACTCCTGACTGGCCTCCCACATTCTATCATATGAATACTAGAGGTGATCCAAATCTCGGCTGCCCCGTGTCCAAACTCGCATCCATCATCATCATCATAGACAGTGCCTCTAAATTGAGTAAGACTTGCTTCCACTCTAAGTGAGTTTCTCAGGTGACTGTACAGTCCAATATGGGAATTACAGTCTTTCACAGATGGGACAGACAGTCGTTGAAGGAAAGGGTGGGTGGGGAGTCTGGTTTGTCGCATGCTCCTTCTGTTGTCTGCGATTGCTTTCGGCATGCTCCTGGCGACAAGACCCGAGGTGCTCAGCGCCCTCCCAGATGCTCTTCCTCCACTTAGGGCAGTCTTTGACCAGGGACTCCCAGGTGCCAGTGGAGATGTTGCACTTCCTCAAAGCCTCCTTGAAACGTTTCCTCTGCCCACCTGGGGCTCACTTGCCATGTAGGAGTTCAGAGTAGAGCACTTGCTTTGGGAGTCTCGTGTCAGGCATGAGGACGACGTGGCCCGCCCAACGGAGCTGGTCGAGTGTGGTCAGTACTTCGATGCTGGGGATGCTGGCCTGATCGAGAACACAGACGTTGGTGCGTCTATCCTCCCAGAGGATTTGCAGGATCTTGCAGAGGCAGCGCTGGTTGTATTTCTCCGTGCTTGCTGACCTACATTGGCTCCCGGTTAAGCAACGCCTCGATTTCCAAATTCTCATCCTTATTTTCAAATCCATCCATGGCCTCGCCCATCCTTACCTCTAATCTCCCCCACCTCACCCCAAGATGTCTGCGCTCCTCTAATTCTGCCCTCCTGAGCATTCCTGATTACAATCGCTCAACCCTTGGAGGCCATGCCTTCTGTTTGCTATGCCCCAAGCTCTGGAACTCCCTGCCTACACCTCTCTGCCTCTCTTTCCTCCTTCAAGACACTCATTAAAGCCTTTAGTCACCTGCGCCAATTTCTACTTTTTAAAATCGCATAATACTCTGTGAAGTGCCTTGAGATGCTTCACTAAGTTAAAGACACTATATAAATACAAGTTGTTGTTGTTCTTGCAACACCAAAATATATGGGATCTGAAACGTTGATGACACTGGAAGGTTTAGTGTTTTTATAAATTGCAGTTCCACCTTTAAAGTCCTTTTGATTAAAATCTGGCACATTATTTATAGAAGCTGAAGAAAAAAATTGGCATATGGCTACTTGGAATATGGTAAATCGTTCAATCAGAAATGAATGGCACTTGTGCAAGGAAGCTCAGCAACATCTCCCCTGCCATTAAGGCAAACGCACGTCAAGCTTGGACACTTGGCAAGAAAACAGGAAGAGGTAGCAGCAACATGATATTCGTTTCAAGCCAACTCCAATAGCGTGCACAAGACACAAGGGCTGGGTGCCAAATAAACTCTTTCCCCTCACCCCAAGGAATAAGTCGTCAAATTATTGAACTGGAATATTCCAGTCTGAAAGGTCAATAATGCAGTTCCAAACAAGTTCCTCCTTATTTCCACACAGATTACCAGACCAACAGTAGAAAAAAGAACTTGAATTTATACAGCGCCTCTCACAACCTCGGTGTCCCAGCGCACTTTACAGCCAACTAAGTACTTTCTGAAATGTAGCCATTTCTGTGATGTGGGAACTGCAGCTACGATTGGCACACAAGATCCCACAAACCACAATGAAACAAATGACCAGATAATCTATTTTGGTGATGTTGGTTGAGGAATAAACACTGGTCAGGACACTGGGGAGAACTCACCTGCTCTTCTTTGAAATAGTGCCATGGGATCTTTTACGTCCACCCGAGGGGGCATGCGGGCAACATTCCCTATAAGCTGCGAGGCCGTGTAGCGTAGGACCGGCCTTTTCTATATTAAAGTTTGTGCATGCATAAACCTGTGAATGGGCCACGCAGTCCCTTAAAAGGAGCCGCATACCAAAAAAAATACAGGCAACATTGCATGCGGAGCCTCAGTTTAATGTCTCATCTAAAAGACAGCATCTCCAACAATGCAGCATTTCCCTCAGTACTGCACTGGCGTATAAATATAAAAACATTCATTTAATAATTCATTTTTTTTGCTTTTGATTTTTCAACTCAAATGTTTAGTTGTAGATTTCATTGTTACAATACATTATTTACACTAATGTGCTACTAAAAGCTGCTGTCAGTCTGGTATCTGCAATAATCCACCCCCAGGAGACGCATGGGGAATGTGGAAATCACAGAAAATGTCTTCCGGTTAATATTGTCATTGTTGCATGGTAAAGACAAAACATTACAAAATGTTAACACCATCTTTCAGCTTTCCTTATGGCCAGTGAGTTTATCCAGCATGTCGCTGAACCATATAGAGCAGGAAAGTCCTAGAATCAAACAGGATCACTTTACAGCGCTGACATCCATACAGGCACCATCACGCGAGGACAGAATTAGACTCAGCTGTGATGTCCCCCACAGCCAAGTCGCATGCCAGCACTCAATAGCAAGGCTCCCACATGAATAATTGCCACATGGCTGAGCTACGAAAACACAGCTGTAACCGTGATCAACTGGTACCTGTCCAATTGCACTGCAGTAAGGAATTAATAACAGCGGGAATAAAAGGAGGGAAAAGGAAAAAAGGAATCACTCCAACCCAGAAAAAGATAAACTACGCAGTGGTTGCAATAGAATCGCAGCACAGAAAGCCACTTGGCTCATTGCCTCAAGGCCTTTTCTGCTACTTTCAGCACTTCAGAAACCACGTACTGTTTTCTCAGTGGCTGCTGAACAATACAAACATGCAGGAGTCAACCTGCTTGCCATCAATGAACTTGTACAAATCCAATCTAGATAGTTGGCTCGTTCATTTCACATAAAATCCTTCAGTATTGTGCCGTGGGCCTAAAAATTGTATGTACTAACTAGCTGTAACAGACACCAATTAATCAGGTGCCCTGTGGTATTTTGCACTTGTAACTCAACAGTTACCTACAGTGAACCATCAATTTCATGTTATGGCAAAACCACTGCACATAATTCACACAGTACAGGATGCCAACTGTCTGGAATTTATCCTGTTTACATTATGTAACTGATTCAGTGCATTAGTGACACCACAAACAACTACCAGGTGCAAGATTGCACATGCATAATTATTCAAATGTTGCAAGACATAAAGCCGCTCTATAAATGCAAATCGTTGTTAAAATGGTCAAATGCCCCAGGCAGGGTGCTTCAAAGGAGCAATATCAGACAAAAGTGGACATTGAGCCAAGAAGGAGACATTAGGACAGGTGACTAAAAGCTTGGTCACAAAGGTAGATATTAAGGAGCATCTTCAAGGAGGAGAGATGGAAAGGTTTAGGGAGAGAATTATGGAGCTTAAGGCTGAGATGGCTGCCAATGGTGGGATGAAGTGGGGGATGCACAAGAGGCCAGAGTTGGAGGAATGCAGATTTCTCAGAGGGCAGTAGGGCTGGAGGAGATTACAAAGATAGTGCAGAATAGTTGAAAAAACACCCAGAGAGCAGAGGTCTATAAAAAAATTGCTGAGTATGTTTCGACAGGCACTGGCCACCCTCTGGTACCTCTTCCAAAATGTCCATTCCTATGCATCACAGCCAAATCGGAGCCTAGCTTCACAAGTTCCACAGATACACACTAGCTGATATTTCCCATTCCTAGTTCAAGAGTACCAAGGACAATTTTGGTGGCCTTATTTTTGCCCCAGTTGAGATGAGGCAACACAAAATAAACTGGAAATTGAACCTAAAACTTCCTGTTGTGTGCAGTTAAGTAACATGCTCAATATGCAGCTGATGTGACCTACTTTGATGGCTAATGGCAGAGCCACATCAGTGATTCTATCAGTAGCAGCTGTCTGTGTTGAAATGCTAATATTGTCTCAATTTAGGAAATAAAAATCTTTGTATACAGTTAAAGAATAATTGATCTAAATGAGAAATGAATGAAAATCTTTGAAGCACCCAAGATTTATGTCAATTAAAATCGGTGTCCAATCATCACAGACAAAAGACAAGTAGACAAAATGGCGCAGTCTGGTTCGCAGATGGTACTTTTTTGGCGACAGACAAGTTGAACCGCACACTAGAGCCGGATGAGGAAAAGACATCACAATTTGAAAGGAAACCCCATAACACCATCTAAAACCATTTAGGTTATACAACCTACTTGAACGATACTGACCATGATGGGTTCTTCTGGAGAGAGGATGAGACCGACTAGTTTCCAGGCTGACCTACATTCTATAAAACGACAGTCAGAGGAGCAATTTGGAGCGAGAGGCTGGAGCTGTAGGCAATTTTTTTTTTTAAAAAGCTCGACTTCGTGGGACAGTCAGAGGAGCAGTTTGGAGTGCGAGTTTGGAGCTGTAGGGGGTCGGGGACGAGGATGTGGCGAAGCGCGGGATGGGGGCGAGGCGTGGAGGTTCGGGACTGGCGAGGTCCGGAAGATCGGAAGCGGAGAGAGGAGGGACGAGACACGGAGAGGTTGGAGCCCAGAGGTGGAGCAGCGTGGAGAAGATCAAGGGAAGGCGCAGCACGGGCCAATAGCGAAGCTGAGACACTCACATTGTGCACTATGAATTCCACATAGAGAAAGGTCCTGTGGGAAGGAGGAAGGGGGACAGTAGGAGTATGTTTGAGTTTGTGTGTATGTATTGGCACATGCGGCAGAGCCTGATCTCCAGTCGTTTTGGATCCCCTTGCCACTAGACGAAGACCATGCTCAGTCGAGCCCGTGTGGTGGCTGGCGTACAACGGCCACCCCGTGTTAAAAGAATTCACGCACAGGCATCTTGCACCGTTTAAAATGAGTTCATCAGTCACCTGAGTACTCATTTTTAGTGTGGAAGCAAGTCATCCTCGACCCAGAGGGACTGCCTATGATGATGATAAGAAAAATAGATTTGCTTTTAGCTCCAACTCCAATTAAATAAATGACCACACTCCAGAAAACTAAAAGAAAATAAATCAGCCATCGACTCACTGGCAGTTCACACCTGCCGAATTTCACTCTTGTAAATTAGAACTTGGAGAGATGGTTACACTAACAAAAACACTTTACCCTGCACCATACTTTTGAGAATATACACACACATCTACATAAAAATGGCATGATCAGATGTAATGCTGCAACTGAAACAGAATGAATTTGTAGATCGTTCAAGGCTCAGTGAAGGTAGTAAACCCCAAACTGGGTTTCAAATGTGAACGAAAACCACATTCAGGATCATTTGAAAAAGGATGTTGCTGCCTGTTTTCAGGAAGTCTCAGCCAGCCCTGAAACCCTACTCTTAAAATACAATCAATATAAGATTGTCACCAAGAAATCATAGAATCATAGAAGTTTACAGCACGGAAGGAGGCCATTTCGACCCATCGTGTCTGCGCCGGCCAACAAGAGGCTATCCAGCCTAATCCCACCTTCCAACTCTAGGTCCGTAATCCTGCACTTCAAGTGCACATCCAAGTACTTTTTAAATGTGGTGAGGGTTTCTGCCTCTACCACCTTTTCAGGCAGTGAATTCCAGACCCCCACAATCCTCTGGGTGAAGAAATTTCCCCTCAAATCCCTTCTAAACGTGCTACCAATTATTTTAAATTTAAGCCCCCTGGTTGTTGATCCCTCTGCTAAGGGAAATAGGCCCTTTGTATCCACTATATCTAGGCCCCTTATAATTTTATACACCTCAATGAGGTCTCCCCTCAGCCTCCTCTGTTCCAAGGAAAACAAAGCCACCCTATCCAATCTGTCCTCGTAGCTAATGTCCTCATGTCCACCCCGGCAACATCCTCGTAAATCTCTTCTGTCCCCTCTCCAGTGCAATCACATCCTTCCTGTAATGCGGTGACCAGAACTGAACGCAGTACTCTAGCTGTGGCCCAATTAGTGTTTTATACAGTTCAAACATAACCTCCCTGCTCTTATATTCTATGCCTCAGCTAATAAAGGCAAGCATTCCGTATGCCTTCCTAACCACCTTATCCACCTGACCTGCTACTTTCAAGGATCTGTGGACATGCACTCACAGGTCCCTTTGTTCCTCTACACTTCTCAATGTCCTACCATTTAATGTGTATTCCCTTTCCTTGTTAGCCCTCCCCAGATGCATAACCTCACACTTCTCTGGATTAAATTCAATTTGCCACTGTTCTGCCCACCTGGCCAGTTGATTGATATCTTCCTGCAATCCGCAGCTTTCTTCTTCAATATCGATCACACAGCCTATTTTTGTATCATCTGCAAAATTCTTAATCATACCCCCTATATTCAAGTCTCGATCATTGATGTATACCACAAAAAGCAAGGGACCTAGTACTGAGCCCTGCGGAACCCCACTGGAAACAGCCTTCCAGTCACAAAAACACCCATCAACCATTACCCTTTGCTCCTTGCCTCTGAGCCAATTTTGGATCCAACTTGCCACTTTGCCCTGGATCCCATGGGCTTTGGCTTTCGTGACCAGTCTGCCACATGGGACCTCATCAAAAGCTTTGCTAAAATCAATATACACTACATCATACGCACTGCCCTCATCGATCCTCCTGGTTACCTCCTCGAAAAATTCAATCAAGTTAACAAATCCGTGCTGACTGTCCCTGATTAATCCGTGTCGTTCTAAATGTAGATTTATTCTGTCCTTCAGGATTTTTTCCAATAATGTTTTCACAACTGAGGTTAGGCTGACTGGCCTGTAATTACTCGGTCTATCCCTTTCTCCCTTCTTAAACAAAGGTACCACATTAGCAGTCCTCCAGCACCACACCTGAAGCCAGAGAGGATTGGAAAATGATGGTCAAAGCCTCTGCTATTTCCTCTTTTGCTTTGCTTAACAGCATGGGATATATTTCATCCAGGCCTGGGAACATCCACTTTTAAAGCTGCTAAACCCCTTAACACCTCCTCTCTCACTATGTTTATTTCATCTAATATTTCACACTCCTCCTCCTCGATAGCAGTGTCTGCATTGCCCCTCTCGTGAAAACAGACGCAAAGTATTCATTAAGAACCATACCCACATCTTCTGCCTCCACACAGATTACCCTCTTGGTCTCTAATAGGCCCTACCCTTTCTTTAGTTATCCTCCTGCTTAATGTATTTATAAAACATCTTTGGGTTTTCCTTTATTTTACTTGCCAAGAATTTTTCATGCTCTCCCTTTGCTTTTCTAATATCCCTTTTGATCTCACCCCTGGACTTTCTATACTCCTCTAGAGATTCTGCAGTATTTAGCCCTCGGTATCTGTCATAAGCTTCCCTTTTTGTCTTTATCCTACCCGGTATGTCCCTAGACATCCAGGGGGCTACTATAGATTTGTTAGTCCCGCCCTTTTTCTTTAAGGATACATATTTGGCCTGATCCCTGCAGATTTTTTCCCCCTTGAATGTCTACCACTGCTCGGACACTGATTTCCAGTCCACTATGACTAAATCACCTCTCAACTTAGCAAAGTTTGCTTTTCCCCAATTTAGAACTTTTATTCCTGGTCTAACCTTCTCCTTTTCCATAACTACCTTAAATCTAACTGAATTATGGTCACTAGCACCTAAATGCCCTCCCACTGATACCCCCTTCCACCTGCCCAGCTTCATTCCCGAAAACTAAATCCAGAACCGCTCCCTCCAGTGTTGGGCTTGCTACATGCTGGCTAAAAAAGTTCTCTTGAATGTATTTTAGGAATTCCGCACCCTCTATAGACTTCACACTAACGTTGTCCCTGTTAATGTCCCAGTTAATGGGCCCAAGTTTCCACAGGATAAAAAAAACGGGCGCCCCTCTGAGCTGGGCGCCCGTTTTTCACGCCTAAAACGGCGCCAGAAAGAAAACGCGCTATTCTCGAGCGCTTTTCAGCTCCTTGTCTGATTGGCGCGGCGCCCAGGGGGGCGGAGCCTACACTCGCGCCGATTTTGTAAGTGGGAGGGGGAGGATACTATTTAAATTAGTTTTTTTCCTGCCGGCAACGCTGCACTTGCGCGTTGGAGCGTTTGCGCACGCGCAGTGTGAAGGAAACATTGGCACTCGGCCATTTTTGTAGTTCTTTGTAGCTGTTTAATTTTTGAACATTTTTTAATAAAAGCACATTGCCATCAGCACATCAGCACTGAGGCTACCTTTCTCACTGTCTCCTTCCCCTCCCCACCCTCCACGGCAACAAACGGCGGTTTCCTCCCCCTCCCTCCCCTCCGCGGCGGCAACAAACCGCTGTCTCCTTCCCCTCCCTCCCCTCCACAGCAACAAACGGCGGTTTCCTTCCCCTCCCTCCCCTCCGCGGCGGCAACAAACCGCTATCTCCTTCCCCTTCCTTCCCCTCCTTCCCCTCCGCGGCGGCAACAAACCGCTGTCTCCTTCCCCTCCCTCCCCTCCACGGCAACAAACGGCAGTTTCCTTCCCCACCCCCCACGGGAACGAACGATGGCTGAAGCACTTTCACACAGGTAGGAAGATGGTTTATTTAATCTTTTCTTTGCTTATAAATGTTTATTCAGGTTGGATTTATTTGTATAATATTTGTAGAAGTATAAATAAGGATTTATTGTAGAATTTAATGAGTTCCCTTCCCCCCCCCACCTCGTTCTGGACGCCTAATTTGTAACCTGCGCCTGATTTTTTAATGTGTAGAACAGGTTTTTTCAGTTCGACAAAAATCTTCACTTGCTCCATTCTACTTTAGTTTGGAGTATGTTTTCACTGTGGAAACTTTTAAATCAGGTGTCAGTGGCCGGACACGCCCCCTTTTGAAGAAAAAATTCTGTTCCAAAGTAGAACTGTTCTACCTCACTAGAACTGCAGGAAAAAAAAATGTGGAGAATTGCGATTTCTAAGATAGTCCGTTCTCCACCAGTTGCTCCTAAAAATCAGGCGCAAATCATGTGGAAACTTGGGCCCAATATTAGGATAATTGATCAAATAGGGAATTCAGAAGAAACTTCTTCACCCAGAGATTGGAGAGAATTTGAAACTCACTACCACAGGGACTGGTTGAAGCCAATAGTATAGATGCATTTAAGGGGAATCTAGATTAGTATGAGGGAGAAGGGAATAGAGGGTTATGCTGATAGAGTTAGATGAGGAAAGACAGGAGGAGGCTCCAGTGGAGCATAAACACTGGCATGGACTGGTTGGGCCAAATGGCCTGTTTCACTGCTGTATATTCTATGTAATAATGGTAGGCTGTGCTCTTGAAGCACTGCAGACCATGTAATGAAGGTATTTCCACAACAGTGTTAGCTGGAGAATGCCAGGATTTTGACCCAGCAATGATTAAGAATGGTGATTGTACCTTCACGTCAGGGTGGTGTGTGATGTGGAGAGGATGGTGCCCCAATGAGATTTGCTGCTCTTACCTTTTTTGGTGGTAGAGATAGCAGTGTTGTTGAAGTAATCTTAGTGAATTGCTGTAAGGCGCCCTGTAGATAGTACATACCACAGCCTCAGCACGCTAGTGCTGGAAGGTATTATAAGGAGACAATTCAATACCAAATGCCTCTCGAGCTTTGCAGGTAGTTAGATGATTTGTAGGGAATAAAACTGGCTTACTGAAACAAGTACTCTGCTATGACTACAAGCTCTAGTTAAACACAACACACATCAACTAGTGAAATGCATTTCTGAAAATGGCACAAGCAGGCAGCCACGGTTATTGTCTACTTGTACTGCTGTTGAATGGAGGGGGCAGAACATATATAGTCAAAATATATGTAGAAAGCTCTGCTCACCGAGCACTGAGCTGCTGGTGAGATTTCTGAAAAGGATAGTCAGTTCTTTTCAAATCATTAGAGACTGAACTGTGGGACTCCATTGATGACTCAGGTGGATTAAATGGACTGCAGGTTTGATGTCTTGTCGATAGTGAATTAGTCAAGACAGCAATGGTCACATAATTGGCCTATAGCCCAAGACAATGACGATGATTTAGTGACCCTTCTGGAAAGTGCACACGTATGGATGCTGAGTGAGAACCGGTTGAACCTGGCCGTGCCTTTCCCTCGCCTCCCCCAATCAGCCTGCTCTATGGAGGCCAGGCGAGGGAAGGGAGGAAAGCTGAGGAGGGTGCAAAAAGGAAATGAAAAGATGGTCAGTGGATAACTGAGATTTCTTGCTCTTTAAAACTTAAATAAAATGGGGACAATTTATTAGCTGCACGAGACATCGATTGGAAAGGAGCCTTAAGCATTGCCAAACAAACATCACTGTAATGTCAGATTGGTGCAGTTATGCAGCACTGGAGTGGTGTTCCCAATCAGTCTGACAAGACCTCTGATCTAAATAGGGATATAAATTCAAGTGACAAGCAGAGCACTCACTTTCACTAGATGAAGAAAATGGAACATTAAAAGCGGCATTTTTTTTTCTTTAACGAATTATTCACTGTTTCAACAGAAGGTTGGATTAGATTGACTCTTTCCTCCTTTTAAATATGGATTTAGAAGTCCCACCAAGCCCACAATCGTTTGACATTAGTCATGCTCAGATTGTGTCAAATTTAACAGTGAGCTCATCACCACTGATTCTGTACCAAGTATTGTGGAAATAAGACTCAGGAAGCAGGGTTAGTTAACGTTGTGTAATTGCAAATTCCTCTCCTTACAAACTTCCTTTTCCCATTCATCTTTTAACCCTATAGATCCAGGACAGCTTGGTGAAGGAAGCTGTACTCAAATATAATAAAATATTTACGCATAATCTTGAACTCGTTCATTTGTTTTACAAGCAGAATCTCTAAACTTCAAAAATAACACTGATGCAAACACAAGCCAAGACTGGACCAGTAGAAAGATGTAAATTTCTGTTTGCCTCCTCAAAGCCTACAATTAGATAGTAACTATTCAACTCAATCCACCCTTCTATACAGTAGGTGAAAAATAGACAACACTAGTGACAGTGGGTCAATAACCTACCGTCATCAACTGAATTCCACAGCATTAACACTTCAGCAGAGGCATCAGGTTTCAGAAAAATTATCAGCAAGTCTGACGGTGCTCATAGAAACTCGCATTTCATAAGCACTAATTTAGTAACTAAATTTCTCAGATTACAATGATGGTGCATCTTTTTCAGATGGTCATTACGGACAGAATTCCAGACAAATTAATGGCATGTAGTACAGATACAATGTCCTGAATCCAGAAACCTCGGGACCAAGGCTGTGCCGGTTTTTCCAGATTTCGGAGAAGAAAATCCGGTGTCCCAAATCCGGCAACCTCAAGGCCGAGGCTGTGCCAGTTTTCGCCTTTTTCCGGATTTCGGGTCAGACATTAAAAGAATGCGCGTGAGTCAGGTCGGGTCGAGGGGAGCGCGTTAGTCAGGTCAGGTTAGTCGGATCACACTTGGGTCGGGGTGAGGGTTATTCGGCAAGGCTCGGATCGATCGCATGTCGGACGACTCCATCTGCAATGTGCTTTTCTAAAAAAAAATGTCCGGTTTTCGGAATTCCAGATTTGGGACGTTGTACCCATATAGTAACAACCATGCCAGGAGGATCCCTGATTCAATCCCCAGTTGGTGCTCAGTTAATGAACTCAGCCAGGGTGGTAAGAGCCATTTCAATTGGCCTCACCAGTCTGGTCACTTGAGCAATATACCAGAGAGTAAGCTGGTCCCAGGGTAGTATACCCCAGTACAAATCAGCAACTTCAGGAGAAGACAAAGAAAACACTTTCCACAGTCACAGCACAATTGTACAATCTGAAGAACTGTTTTAGCCGTGCTAGCTGAGGAATACAAAAGTACATTAAAGATTATGTTTGGAATTGTATTACAGGTATATAAAAAAAAAGAGTTGCTTGATGTGTTAGCCAGGATCAGATCAGCCACAATCTTATTGAATGGCAGAGCAGGTTCAAGGGCCAAATGGCCTACTCCTGCTCCTATTTCTTATGTTCTTAAACAGATTCTCCACATCATTGATCATCCCTTTGTGCAATCTTTCAGCCTATACCTTGGCTGAGGGCACGCTCAAAAATGTCAGCCCAGTGTTACTCCGTAAGCAGCAAGTTGGAGCTACATACACCAACAATAACTTGCCTTAATTAGTGGCTTTAACAAGAATTTGTATTTATAACACACTTTTAATGTGGTAAAACGTCCCAAGGCGCTTCACAGGAGTGTTTTAAAACAAAACAAATAAATGTGACACTAAGCCACATAAGAAGAAATTACAGCAGATGACCAAAAGGTAGGTTTTAAGGAGCATCTTGAAGGAGGAGGCAGAGAGGTGGAGGGGTTTAGGGAGGGAGTTCCAGAGCTTGGGACCTAGGCAGCTGAAGACATGGCCACCAATGGTTGAGCAGTTATAATCAGGGCTGCTCAAGGGGGCAGAATTTGCAGAGTGCAGATATCTCGGGGGGGGGGGGGGGGGGGGGCGTTGTGAGGCTGGAGGAGATTACAGAGATAGGGAGGGATGAGGGCCATGGAGGGATTTGTAAACAAGAATGAGAATTTTGAAAATCGAGGCATTGCTTAACCGGGAGCCAATGTAGGTCGGTAAGCACAGGGGTGATGGTGAGCTGGACTTAGTGTTAGTTAGGACACGGGCAGCAGAGTTAATGTAGTGAAACGTCCCCAAGGTGCTTCATAGGAGAGTTAACAAAATTTGACACCGAACCATAAAAGGAGATATTAGGACGGGTGACCAAAAGCTTGGTCAAAAGGTAGGTTATAAGGAACGTCTTAAACAAGGGGAGGTGGAGAGTAATGTTCCCTTCAAGCAGTGCAGCCGTGCAGCGCTCCAGGGGTCCTGCCCAGCTGGTGAGCTGTCTTTTAAAATGGAAAAAAACACGCTCGCGCAGACTTCTGAATGGGATACGCAGCCTGTTAAAGGGGCCACATACCCAAAATTAAATTAGGAGGAACGTTGGTGGAAAGGTAGAGAGGAGTCGGGAGCAAATTTCAGAGCTTCGGGCCTAGGCAGCTGAAGGCACGGCTGCCAACGATGGAGCGATTAAAATCAGCATTGGGTGACTGATCCTCCACTTTCTGACCCCCCCCTGATTATAGGGAGCTGTTAGATTAACTCAGCATCTCTCTCATTGATAACACCATGTAGGGAACAGCAGACACATCCCATGACTTCCCACTCCAGGGAGTATAATGTTAAGAGTTGCAATAATCTACACAACCAGTCAAAAGACATTTAATTGTGAATACATTAATAATCAGTTTGCTTTTTTTCCTCGTACACTATAACCTTTTTTACAACTGATTTAGAGTATTTAAAGGTTAAATACATCACCATCAGGAAGAGGAAATCAGGAGCCAGTCTTTCCATGTCTCTAACATTCCAGTACAGTGGAAAGGATCCAAACTGAAAGCATTCAGGAAGACATCTGATGCAAATTCTTTCCCAATCTACTCAGTTACTTCTCTCTAGCCTACCCTCAATGCAGACAATATAATTTTTTTGATTCATTCACAGGATGCATGTGTCACTGCCAAGGCCAGCATTTATTCCCCATCCCCAATTGCCCTGGAGAAGGTGATGGCGGTGCCTTCTTGAACTGCTGCAGTCCATGTGGTGAAGATACTCCCACACTGCTGTTAGGTAGGGAGTTCCAGGATTTTGATCCAGTGACAATGGAGGAATGGCGATATATTTCCTAGTCAGGATGGTATGCGACTTGGAGGGGAACTTGCAAGTGATGGTGCTCTCATGCACCTGCTCGGTGATAGAGGTCATGAGTTTCGGAGGTGCTGTCGGAGAAGCCTTGGTGAGTTGCTGCAGTGCAGCTTGTAGATGTTACACACTGCAGCCACGGTGCACCACTGGTGGAGGGAGTGAATGTTTAAGGTGGTGGATGAGGTGCCGATCAATCGGGCTGCTTTGTCCTGAATGGTGTTGAGCTTCTTTAGTGTTGTTGGAGCTGTACTCATTCAGGCAAGTGGAGAGTATTCCATCACGCTCTTGACTTGTGCCTTGTAGATGGTGGAAAGGCTTTGGAGAGTGAGGTGGTGAGTCACTCGTCCCAGAATACCCAACCTCTGACCTGCTCTTGTAGCCTCAGGTTCAGCTAAGTTTCTGGTGTATGGTGAACCCACCCACCTCCAGGATGTTGATGGTGGGGGATTAGACGATGGTAATGCCACTGAAAGTTAGACTCTCTCTTGTAGGAGATGGTTATTGCCTGGCACTTGTGTGGTGCGAATGTTACTTGCGTTTATGAACCCAAGCCTGGATGTTGTTTAGGTCTTGCTGCATGTGGTCATGGGCTGCTTCATTATCTGAGGAATTACAAGTGGAACTGAACACTGTGTAATCAGCAAACATCCCCACCTTTGCCTAAATAGGTACCAAACTTCAAATCAATGCATTTGGAACATCCGAGAGTTGATAATACAATCTACAAATGCACGTTATTCTTTCTTTCGATTAACCAAGTTCTCTATCTGCCCGTTTCCAGTTCATCTATTTTTCCTGCTCTTATGATTCTTTTGCAGTTATTGTACATTAATATCTATTACTTATCTTACTGAATGATTAAGCACATCAGCCTGTGGCAAAACTATGAAATCAATGCTTTGTAGAAAACATGCTCTTTATTTTCAGGCCATTCCAGTTATTCTAGAGCAGAATAGGAAGCAGTAAAATTATGTAGATATGCAGGATGTTTCACCAATCGTGATGCATTTTCCAGAATAGCTGACTGAATGAGAAACCAACTTATACTACAAAATGGTCAAATACTATAGCCCAGGAAAAACGTAACTCTAGCATTTTTGTTATAATCACAGAAAGTTACAACTATGTGCACCACGTGATAGAATTGAAGTGTTCATTTGGTAACTGGAGACATCAGAACTAAAGGGGTTAGTTAGACAGAACTCGAGTTCTTACGTACAAAGGAGTTTCTGTATTGTGAGAGTGTGAGTTGAATAAGAAGAAGATTAATACTGGCTGCACAATGCTGGGCATGTCTGGTGCCACATTAAGATAGGCACCTTTTTATATCCACTCTCGTACTGTTCAAAAGCTGCTGTTGACTAGACAAGAGCAAGATTCAATATTTTAGCTAAACAATCGTCCCCATTGAAAACCAGACTGGCTAGTAAAGCTGAATTTGGAAAAAAAAAATGCAGCATTAGCTTGCCAAGAATCTTTCTGCTTAGATCAGCATTTGTGCAGTTTGCTTAACAACAAATTTGTAATAATTGTACTGCAGTTCACTTAATCATTTATGCTGCAATTGAAAGAAAATTCAAAAAGAGTTATTTAGCACATATTTCATGTGCATGTATGAAAGATGCGGCTTGTATTGAGGCGATAGACTGAAGTCATTAAAAAAAAATAATTGGGTAACAGTTTGTGCCCGAATCAGGAAGACGCATTTAACCAATAATGGCAAGGAATTCTTTACAAGAGTGAATGGAACACGATTTTGTACAGGGGAACTGCTTGAATTGGAAAAACACTGTCTAAATCAGCTGACTACTTAAAAACAAAACCACATATATACATAGATTGGGTCTGCTAATAGTGAAATACCATATACTACATGTTGCAATTTAAGAACGTAAAAAATAGGAGCAGAACTAGGCCATTTGACAAGATCATGGCTGATTTGATCATGGACTCAGCTCCACTTCCCTACCTGCTCCTCATAACCCTCGACTCCCTTAATCACTCAAAAATCTGTCTATCACCGCCTTAAATCTGTCCAATAACCCAGCCTCCACAGCTCTCTGAGGCAGAGAATTCCATAGATTTACAACCCTCAGAGAAGAAATTCCTCCTCATCTCAGTTTTAAATAGGCAGCCCCTTATTCGGAGATTATGTCCCCCAGTTTTAGTTTCCCCTATGAGTGTAAATATCCGCTCTGCGTCCACCTTGTCGAGCCCCTCATTATCTTATATATTTCAATAAGATCACCTCTCATTCTTCTGAACTCCAATGAGTATAGGCCCAACCTACTCGACCTACCTTCACAAGTCAACCCCCTCATCTCCAGAATCAACCTAGTGAACCTTCTCTGAACAGCCTCCAACGTAAGTATATCCTTTCTTAAATACAGAGACCAAAATTGTACATAGTACTCTAGGTGTGGCCTCACCAATACCCTGTACAGTTGAAGCAGGACTTCCCTGCTTTTACACTCCATCTCCCTTGCAATAAAGGCCAACGTTCCATTTGCCTTCCTGATTACTTGCTGTACCTACATACTAACTTTCTATGTTTCATGCACAAGGACGCCCAGGTCCCTCTGTATTGCAGCACTTTATAATTTAAATGGAGAAAAATTGCAATTTGCTTTTCTATTTTTCGGCCAAAGTGGATAACTTCACATTTTCCCACATTGTACTTCATCTGCTAATTTTTTGCCCACCTCACTTAGCCTGTCTATATCCCTTTGCAGATTTCTTGTGTCTTCCTCACAATTTGCTTTCCCATTTATCCGACTCTGTTAGTTAGCCAATCCTCCATCCATGCTAATATATTACCCCCACCCCCATGAACTTTTATCTTGTGTAGTAACCTTTTATGTGGCACCTTATCGAATGCCTTCTGGAAATCCAAATACACCATATCCACTGGTTCCCCCTTATCCACCCTGCTCGTTACATCCTCAAAAAGGAGGGAGAGAGAAAACAGGGAATTATAGACCGGTCAGCATGACATTGGTAGTGGGTAAAATGACGGAATCAATTATTAAGGATGTCATAGCAGCGCATTTGGAAAGAGGTGACATGATAAATCCAAGTCAGTATGGATTTGTGAAAGGGAAAATCATGCTTGACAAATCTTCTAGAATTTTTTGAGGATGTTTCCAGTAGAGTGGACAAGGGAGAACCAGTTGATGTGGTATATTTGGACTTTCAGAAAGCTTTCGACAAGGTCCCACACAAGAGATTAATGTGCAAAGTTAAAGCACATGGGATTGGGGGTAGTGTGCTGACATGGATTGAGAACTGGTTGTCAGACAGGAAGCAAAGAGTAGGAGTAAATGGGGACTTTTCAGAATGGCAGGCAGTGACTAGTGGGGTACCGCAAGGTTCTGTGCTGGGGCCCCAGCTGTTTACACTGTACATTAATGATTTAGACGAGGGGATTAAATGTAGTATCTCCAAATTTGCGGATGACACTAAGTTGGGTGGCAGTGTGAGCTGCGAGGAGGATGCTATGAGGCTGCAGAGCGACTTGGATAGGTTAGGTGAGTGGGCAAATGCATGGCAGATGAAGTATAATGTGGATAAATGTGAGGTTATCCACTTTGGTGGTAAAAACACGAAGGCAGATTATCTGAATGGCGACAGATTAGGAAAAGGGGAGGTACAACGAGACCTTGGTACATCAGTCATTGAAAGTTGGCATGCAGCTGGGGCAGGCAGTGAAGAAGGCAAATGGCATGTTGGCCTTCATAGCTAGGGGATTTGAGTATAGGAGTAGGGAAGTCTTACTGCAGTTGTACAGGGCCTTGGTGAGGCCTCACGTGGAATATTGTGTCAGTTTTGGTCTCCTAATCTGAGGAAGGATGTTCTTGCGATTGAGGGAGTGCAGCGAAGGTTCACCAGACTGATTCCCAGGATGGCGGGACTGACCTATCAAGAAAGACTGGATCAACTGGGCTTGTATTCAGTGGAGTTCAGAAGAATGAGAGGGGACCTCATAGAAACGTTTAAAATTCTGATGGGTTTAGACAGGTTAGATGCAGGAAGAATGTTCCCAATGTTGGGGAAGTCCAGAACCAGGGGTCACAGTCTAAGGATAAGGGGTAAGCCATTTAGGACCGAGATGAGGAGAAACTTCTTCACCCAGAGAGTGGTGAACCTGTGGAATTCTCTACCACAGAAAGTTGTTGAGGCCAATTCACTAAATATATTCAAAAAGGAGTTAGATGAAGTCCTTATTACTAGGGGGATCAAGGGGTATGGCGAGAAAGCAGGAATGGGGTACTGAAGTTGCATGTTCAGCCATGAACTCATTGAATGGCGGTGCAGGCTCGAAGAGCCGAATGGCCTACTCCTGCACCTATTTTCTATGTTTCTATGTAAAAGAACTCCAGCAAATTTGTCAAACATGATTTCTCCTTCATAAAACCATGCTGACTCTGCTTGATTGAATTATGCTTTTCCAAATGTCCTGCTACTGCTTCCTTAATAATGGACTCCAGCATTTTCCCAATGACAGATGTTAGGCTAACTGGTTTATAGTGTCCTGCTTTTTGTTTGCCTCCTTTTTTTAAAAAAAGAGGCATTACATTTGCGGTTTTCCAATCCGCTGGGACCTCCCCAGAATCCAGGGAATTTTGGTAGATTACAACCAATGTATCCACTATCTCTGCAGCCACTTCTTTTAGGATTCTAGGACGTAAACCATCAGGTCCAGGGGAGTTGCCCGCCTTTAGTCCCATTATTTTACCGAGTGATTGTATTTAGTTCCTCCCTCCCTATAGCCCCTTGATTATCCATTATTGGGATGTTTTTAGTGTCTTCTACCGACAAAATATTTATTCTCATCCTCTCACTTATCCTCATCACAAAAATAAAATTTGCTGTTACTGTACATCAAGAGGGTGCAGTGAAAGTATTAGATGTATGAGGTGAGGTTTATTTAAGATTGAAGTAATATTCCACCTAAAATTCAATATGAACAAACGTCGATATTAATTTTACACAGGCGAAGTGAAGAACATCAAAGAGACTTCCACCCTGAAAACAATTCAAGTTTCAAAATACCCAGTCTAGAGAGGCACAACCTCTGGCCAGCGTATGGATGTCACATACCTTTGCGCACACAAAAACAACACCTATAGGAACACAGTAAAAATGTCTCAGAGGACTCCTGGTTTAAGAAAACCAAAATCATTCCGCTTTGGGATAACGACAACAGGACTGTGGTGTCATGAACCTTTTTGGACAGGGGCATAGAATTTCCCATGCTGCCTTTTATGCATTTACCACAATGTCTTTCACCAATGTGTTGCCCTTTCTGCAAATTTAGTTTACAACTAAAAAACATAAGAACATCTTCTGATTAATATGATGGTCATGTTATAGGATTAAATTTATGTTTTATAAGACCAAAATGAAAGGAGATGAAACTACAGCTAATCCACCCAATATGGAATTAACAGATTTGCCTCATTCCATTAATAGATGTACTGTCACAATCTGTACAAATCTATGCTTCAGAGTGGACTGATTACAATTCATATTTAAAAAAATATTAATTCAATTATATATTTTGTTCTTACTACAGATTACAATGATCAGATTCTGATTCCTGCTATTCTCAGATATGACCTCATGGGCCAATCAACGAGCACTCGAGCTTGATGCATCTACTTGCATTTCGCTCTCAATGTAATCTGCCTGAATAGAGCAGATGTAAATTGGATAGATAGGGCTGGAATCTGCCTCAGATAAGGCTATTTTTCCTCTATGGCAGGGTTATATGTGGCTCTTAAATTCAGTAAAGGCCAAAGATGATCAGCTGCTTGAGATATATGCAAACTAATCGAAACAACAAAGTTCCATGCCACAAAACACAGCTCAGAGGCAAAACAAGATTGGCCACTCCTACCCTACAGAATCTGTTACATTGCGGTGAGCAGGTGCTAACTTTTTCCACCACCTCCTGCCCACTCAAAATAGTTACATTGGGCCCAAGTTTCCACATGATTTGCGCCTGATTTTTAGGAGCAACTGGTGGAGAACGGACCATCTTAGAAATCGCAATTCTCCACATTTTTTTTTCTGCAGTTCTAGTGAGGTAGAACAGTTCTACTTTGGAACAGAATTTTTTCTTCCAAAGGGGGCATGTCCGGCCACTGACGCCTGATTTCAAAGTTTCCACAGTGAAAACGTACTCCAAACTAAAGTAGAATGGAGCAAGTGAAGATTTTTGTAGAACTGAAAAAACCTGTTCTACACATTAAAAAAATCAGGCGCAGGTTACAAATTAGGCATCCAGAACGAGGTGGGGGGGGGGGGGGAGGGAACTCATTAAATTCTACAATAAATCCTTATTTATACTTCTACAAATATTATACAAATAAATCCAACCTGAATAAACATTTATAAGCAAAGAAAAGATTAAATAAACCATCTTCCTACCTGTGTGAAAGTGCTTCAGCCATCGGTGTTACCGCGCAGGGGAGGGAGGGGGAGGAGACAGCGGCTTGTTGCTGCGCAGGGGAGGGAGGGGAAGGAGACAGCGGCTTGTTGCCGTGGAGGGAGGGGAAGGAGACAGCGGCTTGTTGCCGTGGAGGGAGGGGAAGGAGACAGCGGCTTGTTACCGCGCAGGGGAGGGAGGGGAAGAAGACAGCGGCTTGTTGCCGCGCGGGGGAGGGAGGGGAAGGAGACAGCGGCTTGTTGCCGTGGAGGGAGGGGAGGGAGGGGAAGGAGACAGCGGCTTGTTGCCGCGGAGGGGAGGGAGGGGAAGGAGACAGCCGTTTGTTGCCGTGGAGGGGAAGGAGACAGTGAGAAGGGAAGCCTCAGTGCTGATGTGCCGATGGCAATGTGGTTTTATTAAAAAATGTTCAAAAATTAAACAACTACAAAGAACTACAAAAATGGCCGAGTGCCAATGTTTTTTTTCACACTGAGCATGCACGAACGCTCCAATGCGCACGCGCAGCATTGCCGGCAGGAAAAAAACTAATTTAAATAGTACCCGCCCCCTCCCACTTACAAAATCGGCGCGAGTGTAGGCTCCGCCTCCCTGGGCGCCGCGCCAAACAGACAAGGAGCTGCAAAGCGCTCGAGAATAGCGTGGTTTTTTTTCTGGCGCCGTTTTAGGCGCGAAAAACGGGCGCCCAGCTCGGATGGGCGCCCGTTTTTTATCCTGTGGAAACTTGGGCCCTTAATGTCTGTAATGTACTTATGAATGACTCCACGAGGCAATGTGTTGTACTCAAACTGTAGTGACCTTGGTCCTTTATTCACAACTTCAGAGTGAGGCAGCCACATGATGACTCCCCTTTTATACAGCCCCTACCACCAGGGCAGGAAACCCTGGTCTCCACCAGTTGTACCCTCTAGTGGTGCCAGCATGTATATACAGTGTAAACCTTATTGGTAGTACATCAGGTAAACAAGCCTCCATCTTATACAACTATACAGTGACTACACCGAGAGTATATCTATAGTCTGCATATATAATACATTACATCACAAGAATATCTAACAAATCAGAAAAGTGTAATTTCTACAGTGGCAAACAACAGGTCGTGTTGGCGAGTTTGAGTGTAGCTCAACCTGCATTTCCAAAAACAGTCCTGCAACAAAGGTTGACCTTCAATTTCCTTTTAAACTTGACCTGAACCTTCAGTGGAATATGAAATAATCCGGTGTACAAAATGTTACTGCATCACTATTAATTTGGAAGCTTTCAGTGTCTTAGAGGAGATTATCCAGTGAGGATCAACTTAGAAACAGGATACAAGCTCCTTGTGTCAGCACAGTTTGCAAATTAATTTGACATGATTGCGCAGAGCAAAATGAGGCTACGGTACAAAAGAATACATCCTGCAAAGACACATGTAATTTTATCTCAAAATTTCTGCATCAATGTACAGTAGTTAATAAAAGCCTGGGTAACACAATCTCCAATGCAGTCAGCAAAGTGCACGGGCAAATCACAAATCACCTATCACTGAGGTACAAAGCAGCACTGCTGTGGTTAAAATCACCCGACTTACACCTACAACACAATATTGGAGTATAAACCTTGTTCTGTAAATTCACAGCATTTACTTTCTCAAAATATATTAAAAAATGTATATATAAAGTATAAATATACAGCCATGATTTAAGAGCCATCGAGAGAGTATAAAGCCTTCTCCACAGCTAAAAGCAATGTTCCTGTATCCAACATTGTAATAAAAAAAACTTGCAAAATACTCACTAACACTTTAGTTTTCAAAGTAGCTAAAAAAAAGTTTTGGAGATGCCAGTACTAAAAAAAAACACAAATAGCAATCGCCCTATTCAGTGTGTGGGAACCAGAAATACAAGCAACAAGCTCATACCCTCTGTAAACATCCCAAATCTGAAGATGAGTGCGCGCATGTGTGGTCAGATCACTTCTTAGGCTAAAAAAGATGAATGTCTGTCTAGGTTGGCGCGAGCAAAGGTGTTGAATGCTTAGGTCAATGGATCCAAATGGGATGAAAAGCAACCAACAGCTTCTTAACTGAACAAGGGTCTCTTGACCAGGAGTGGCCAATGAATTTCACCATTCTAGCAAAATGTATAGAGTGTACACCCCATTAAAATACTGTAAAATAATGTAATGTGCTCTCAGATTGTATGCACAAAACCAATAGTTGGTCCTGCAGCAAGCAGCTCTCATGTCACTTGTTAAAGCAGTGATGCCAGCTTCACACACATACCAAGTTGGAAGAGGCTAAAATGGTAGCAAGTGATTTCAATACAATGGTGTTGTCCAACAGAAATCACTGACTACCCCCAGGTGTGGCTACGGTAACGGTGTCTTAGCCACATGCACTAACGTTAATAGAAAACACCTTCCTTACAGAAATACAGGTAAATTTCTTCACATATGTATATAACAAACATCTACCATCATTCAGCAACCAAGGAAGTAAAGCACTCAATGATCAAAAAACACCCGTTTTCGGTTTTACGTCTTACCATTTTACCAAACACACACAAATGTTAAAGTACACATGCATAGTCCATGCGAATAAGTAGAATGGCAATCACACGCCCAATGACAGATTAAAAAAAAAATTTTTTTTTTAACTTTTAAAAATTTAATCAGAAATGCAATTCACTACATATGGATCCTCAATTTGCCACATGCTAACACAGTGAACAACACTGCTATAGAAGGAGGCTGAGTTGCATCTCGCTTCTCAAAAAAATCAGTTTAATTTTGACCTTGTTTACCTGAGGGGAAGGAGATTAGTATCAAATTGTGCACGATTTGGCCTGGTTACAGACAAGTATAGCCTGCTCTCAGAAATGACAATTTCTCACTTGTACAATTTGAGATTTTCTTTTCCACAATAGTTTACAGATTATCAGAGGCCTAATCATAAAATAAGTCCCATGAGCTCAGGGTCGACAAACACATTTCATGTGATTTGCTCAGCACTGCTCTCCAGCTGTGAACAGTACAAACATAGCAAACGAAATTCCATTTTATACAAGTACTTACTCTAACAGTTCCTTGTAATAGAAATGCAAATGAGCTATAGGAGAAAGGAAAACCACTGTTCATTCAAATAGGAGTAAGAAGCTCAGCTAGTACATCACCCAACCAAATCAGATACTTTCAGTCGGTCACAAATCAAGCATGTTTGAACTAATTTAATTGGAAAAACCAAATACTGTAGTTTAATAGGGAATTTCACAGTTAACAGGAGGAAATGCCGTTTGCTGGATAGCAAGGGATCATAATTAAAAAAGTCCTTTTTTGGGCAGAAAATTGCAATACAAGCTCAGAATACATCAGGTTAAAGAAACTTTGTTGTTAGCAATGAATATGGATTACAATTAGGATATTTTTAATTAAAAGCAAGGGGGTTTACATCCGTGCATGGCTCTGGATGATCCTTTGATTAATACCAGAAATAGAAATCAGTGTTGGAAAGTTTTGGGTGCTTTTGCTTTCACATAAGCACTTCAGTTGCCCACAAATCAAACCACCCCAAAACATGCTCACAGTTTAGTTAAGAATGGCTTTATGAATTCAGAGGAAACCGTGGCACTCAAAAACCAAAACAGTTGCCCCTTGCCTAAAGTTTAAATAATTATTCCTTCACATCAACATGGTTCAGTTATAGCACAGCCACGAAAGTGCTTAGACTGCCATTCACTCTGGGATACCAACTCCTGCAGTGACTCACCTGAAAGATACCATTATATTGATAATGTGTTATTAGTGCCATGAGCACAGTACTTTTGCCACTAACTACACTGGACAATATGCAGAACGTGAGCTAAGCCTTTAACAGGATCCAAGATCTGACTTTTTCTGGATTCTAAGGACTCAATTTTGCCCAAGCCCGTTTTCTGGCGCATTGTCAGAGTTACGCCCATTTTTCTAGGCCAGAAATGCGGCAGAAATATTTTGCCATGTGTCCAGTCGCCTCGGGGGTGGAGCCTGATGTCTGCAACAAAAAAAAATGATGCTGTACCTTCTGCGCATGCGCGACAAAAAAGGTGATGTTTTTGACATTATTTCAATGGTGGCGCATGCGCAGTACAGCTCCGGGTTGGCAATCGGCCATTTTTAAGGAGCCAGTTGTGTGTGTGAGAAGGAGTGCTGAGAGAGCATTGGAAAAAAATCGGATCTGCGGCAATACAAGATGCAACGCGGTGCAAGGACCAAGAATTTCTTGCAGGATGAAGTTACTGTGATTGAGACCAGATGGCAGGAGCTGGACACCAGCAGCGGTCTCCCCCTCCCTCCTCATTGCAGTCTTGTGACTTCTCCCTTTCTCCCCCCTGATTGGCACCTCCGTCCCTGGGCTCAGTGCAGAAGCCTTCCGATCGCCACCTTCCTCCCCTCCCCCTCGGCTTGTTTTCCAGACGAGCCCCGAGCCAGTGTCCGGACGCAGGGCCGATTCTGACGGCTGACGCTACGATCCCCCTCCAGCCTTACTTGAAGGCGTTCGGTGGTAGCGTGCAAGTAAAAAAAAATGTAAACTTCAGAAATCCAAGAAACTTCCATGTACACCGTTGAAAGGTAAAAAAAAAAGTTGAACTTTATTATGGATATTTCAAGTGTTTGAGACTCCCTCCAAAAACTTCGATGAAAAACAATGGCGTCTTTCAGCACCGATTTTTCAATCTGCGCTGCTTTCTGTTAACTCGCCAGAAGGTTTTTTGCAGGACCGGCCAGAGACGCCGACCCAGGATTAAACAGATTTGGAGCAAACTGCGAAAAATGCTAAAAACTGCAGCAGACATGACATCAAAAAAACCTAACCTAAAAATAAAATCGGAACTAAACCAGTTACGCTGGCGCAGATTCCTGGGGGAAACTTTGAATTAAATAATTGCGCCAGAAAAAAACGGGGCAAATGACCCGGGAAAATTGAGCTCCAAGAGTAGCTGAAGGCATAGAAAACTAGTAACTTTTTTCTCACTGGCCTTCAAACCACTACAACCACCAGCACCACACTGCAAAATTAAGAAAGGAGAAGAACGGCCTCAACACCACTTCTTGCAACTACTGTATATAAAATGTCTTTAGATTCAGCTTCCATTGCTATTTCTCTTCATTCGGTGTGGCCATTCGTTGTTTTTAAACCCAAACTTCAGAGCAAGACAAGTTCAGAGAGCTGGCTTTGTACTTTCCTTGGAATCTCCATTACCTCAAAAGGAATAACAGATCAAAAGGATTTTTCTCACTGCAACAAACATGTGGCCACTACAAAACCAGACAATTTTAAATTCAGCAACTTTCTCCTCTTTTCGCCCCTTCGGTAGGAAATGCATCTGGCAGCACTTCCCCCATGAACCACTTCAAAGAACAAATGGCAATTTGATCTGAGCTTCACTTCAGTAATAGTCTATATCCATAAAATATCACTTGTTCACAGGCTCAATCATACAGACAAAGATGGACGTGGACTGCACTTTGCAGCAATTGCAGATGCTATCCGATAATGATGTCAAAGATTTTACCATGGAAAAATAGTGACAGATTAAAGCAAGTAGATAGAACATGTAGTATTCTACAATTTCACCTAAGCACACTCTAGCGCAATGAATTAACATTTAAGAAAAATAACTGGTCAAAAGAAAAGTTGTCAGCGGACTACGATTTTCACTTTTGGATGGATTAGCATGTTTTACAGAATGTTTTTCCCCCCTTACTTTGTTTAATGAACAAACTAAAAACAGGTACTATATCTTCTACATGTTGAACACACACTGTGCTTTAGCAGCTTGCCTCTTTATTCTATACGAAGTGCAACATGTTTGGCACGGCACTGCTCTCTCCCATGGAGACCATCGTGAAATGTGTGAAAACGGAGTAACGGAAAAACCACTAACCACCAATTTGTACACTTTTTTGAAGCTCCAATCCACAAAAATACCTGAAGAACTGTTCCCAATCATAGAATCATAGAATAGTACAGCACAGAAAGAGACCATTCGGCCCATTGAGTCTGCACCGGCTATTTCAAAAAGCAATCTGGTTAGTCGCACTCCCCCTCATTCCCCATATCCCTGCAATTTTTTCTCCTTCAAGTACTTATCCAATTCTTCTTTGAAAGCTACTAATTAAACTGTTTCCACCACCCCATCTGGCAGCGCATTCCAAATCCTAACCATTCGTTGTGCAAAAGTTTTTCTTAATGTCATCTCTGGTTTTTCTGCCAATCACTTTAAATCTGTGCCCTCTCATTATCGACCCTTCAGCCACTGGAAACAGTTTCTCTTTATTTACTCTATCTAAAGCCATCATGATTTTAAACACCTCGATCAAATCTCTTCTTCGCCTTCTCTGCTCCGAGGAGACTAATCCCAGCTTCTGCAGTCTATCCACGTAACTGTAATCCTCATTCCTGGAACCAATCCAGTAAAATCTCTTCTGTACCTTCTCCAAAGCCTTTATGTCCTTCCATCATAGTTCACTAACAAATGAGTACAGCTGAAACTTCAATTTGCCAAAAAAAAACAACCATTAGAACACTGTCCAAATGAGGAACTGGGTTGTTCAATGGGTTAGTCACTAGCCTTTCGTCTCTGGGACCTAGATTCAAATCCAGCCCAAACTAATGGGATGAAAGTCTCCTCTGTCATCTTGCTGTAAAGGTCTTGTAAAATGAGTTAGATCAGTTTCAATCCAGTTCCTAGTGGGCATAACTTTACATCTTTAAGAAAAATGGTCCCCAATATTGCACCAATTGACAATCTCACTCAAAGGTCATGCCTCTTCTTTCGGCTGAACTGGGAGAGCTGGGTGCTGACACAGGAAAAGTGTTTAATTTCCTAAACAGTAACATCCTTCATTTGAGAACAACATTCACAAATAAAAACTGCAAAGTTATAGTAAACTATGTAAAATGGGGTAAAAAATATTACTGAAGCAATTGATGGCAAACTCATTAGTGATCGAACAGTCTGGGAAAGGAACCATGTTATGGTACAACTCATGACCAATACCTGTGGGTATACTGCACCATTCCCGTGAAATTCGTAAGACCTGCCAAAGAGTCGGTCAGTCTGCTAATCCAACTTGAGCCTCAGCTTTCAACAGGACGGAACTGCAACAGATCAGAGTTCTAACATCCTAAACACAGGATCTCACCTCAACATAATCCTCGAGAGTTCAACCAAACTACTTAAAACAGCACCTCAAGATGACTTAGAGGGTAAATGCACAAAGTCACAATGAGTCTCAGAGCCAAAGAAGGTTAAAGCTTTTATCCCAGTCTGTGTTGTTAGTCGATATCTGTGAGGACAATGGCAAGGACACAACTGGATCCAAATCCCTGGGCTGAGATGTGGGACATATCAGGCAGGGCTCTTTTTCTGATCAGCTGACAGTTAGAGAAGCCCATCTACCAAAAAGAGGTCGGATGGAAGCTGCCACCGGCCCCAATACTGCAAACTGAACTGTATGGAAGACACACAGTACTGTGATCGGTAACTGCCAGCATAAACTGGAAATCATACAAGAGATTTTACAATACTATTCCATTATAATAGTTATGTCAGGCTGATAAAAAGGCCATTTCAAAGCACTTGGGATGGATAAAAATGAGCAATGTGGATGATGACTAGACATGAAAGTTGCAAATTAAAAAAAGAAACGTGTGTGTGTGTTTTAAAAACAAAAAGCTCTCAAAAAGAGCCAAATAAAATTAGTTTTATACATCATAATGAGAGTTACCATAATCTGACAAAATACACACTTGATCCTAGATATTTACTTGTCTAGGTAAGTGAAGATTGATGTTCGCTGTTCTCAGGAAAAGTACTTCAGGTTTGGTTACATATCTTAAGATCAACCCAGAAACAGCAGAATCAGTCTTAATGTTGTAGAGATATACTTAACTGTAACTTGAGAAAGCAATAATTCAAACAGGTTGAGAAATGGTTTGCAGTGGACATCATTTCATCAGCTTCCGAAACACAACATTTACTGGAATGAGAGAGAGAGAGAGAGAGAGAGAGAGAGAGAGAGAGAGAGACACACACACACACACACGCGCGCGCGGAGATGTCGTGGCTTTTCATACTTTTGCATTTAACTATTCACGTTCCCACTAGTACATGTTTTAATCGATGAACACATGGATTCCTGAACTGTCATTCACAGAATTCAGGGCGGCAGCAGGGTGGCTAAATACACAATATGGTGTGATACTGAGCCATACAGACCAGGAATATCACACATTCAATGCTTGATCTGTGCTGAGTTAGATGCTCAGTGTTGTGGACACTAACTGATCACATTAGCGAATGAGTGGGTGAAAAATAGGGGGAAAAAAACACAGCCAGAATTCCTACTCTCCAGTGACGACCATAAGTCTCTTCATGGATCTCGCCTGAGTCAGGAGGTTATGAGTTTAAGCCCGACTGTGAGACATGAGCATATACCGTACAGTGCTACTTCAGTGCAATAGAGGGAGCCCTGCATTTTTGAAGGAGCCATCTTTCTGATGAGACATTAAACCAAGGCAGTGTCTGCCTGTTCACATGGATGCAAAAAATCCCAAAGAGCATGGGAGTTCTCCTGGTGACCTGGCAAACACTTATTATTCAATCACCACCAAAACAGAATAATTGGTCATTCACCGCAATGCTGTTTGTGGGGCCTTGTTGTGAGCAAATTAGCTGTTGTGTTTGCCTACATAAACAAGTGAAGCACTTTGAGATTTCAAGTTGGTGCGAGAGGAGATTTACAAATGCAAGCATTTTCTTTCTTTTTCCTTCATATTGAAAAAAGTGCAGCCTTTTGGTCACTGGATTTGGCAAAAAGCCTGTCGACACCAAATGCCTCGTCTCGCATATGAAAAGTGGCCATTTGGGAGCTATACTAGGGGGATGCCAGCATCTGTTGAAGAATGAGTCACTGCCTTCAGGAGAGGAGCGAGGGGAAGTGGAAAAGAAAAAAGGGAGACATTTTGGTACAGAGGAATTTTTTCTTTTTAAATACACATAAAACAGATCCGACATTGGGCTTTGATATCTGGAGTTTAAAGCATTTATACCAAGGCTTCCCCAACTCCACTCACAAAGTCAGCTGCAATCCATTCTTTTAGAACCACAGCAACCACTGAGCCAAACCACAAAAAAACCTGTCAATGATCCAGTTAATGTCAGTGTTATGCATTGCATTTCCCCATAAAGGTCCCCTTCAGTGTAACCCAATCCAACCATGCCCATCCCCCATGCTAGACTGCACTTTCATCTGACCCTCCACTGCAGCACATTCTCTCCTTTTCCCATACATTCCAGTGCAGAATGTTAACCACTTCCGTGCAGCTCTCATTACTTTTTGTTTCATAGAGAATCAAAAACATACTGTTGCTTTTTGCCTTCGGCTCAAAATATTTAAAAAAGCAAAACTGCACAATCCACATCTGGTACACGAAGGAACATGTGGCTTTGATGTAATTTTAACCTGGAACTTTATTGTGAAGGCTACACAATCACTTCCCCACAATTCACCAATCTCACCTGTAGTAAAAACACCCTGAAGGCCACTTACCAACAGTGAGCACTGACCAACTGCAAATTCATGCTTCAGACTTAAACTTTCATTAGGAAACCTCGTGCTCTCTATCCCAAAGGGAATCACAACAGGGACTTGTTTAGGATTGTTAACACAACACAAACTGCACTCGACAGATGGCTACAGCAGTATCCACTTAAATGCCCACAAGTGCATTCTACACGGATATGAACCATGGCACTTCATGTGGACTGCGGATATTGTAACAATGTATTTTGACAGCAAGTTAATAGTTAATGAGACAATCGATTATGAGAATTAGAAATCATTTTTAATCTAAGTGAGATTTATTTTTAATCTTACCTTATTTTAACTGCATCATGCAATGGCAGAGATGACCTATAAGGGGTTTTACAAATCACAATGTAAGACCCTTAACCCAGATTGGTCATAAAGTAAAAGAATAGAAGAACTCCCCGAAAAAACACCACACTCATCTAGAATTATGGAGTATGGTGGACTTCTGTTTATCAAAAAAAAACACTTCTTCCAAATATAAGATCTCAAGCATTGATCATTCAAACTGGGAAGATCAGGGGAAACTAAAAAACAAAACTTGAATGTCAAGCATCAGCTCAACAGTCAAAAAGGTCATGGGTTCAGGCTCCACTCCAGAAATTGAGCATATAATCTCGGCTGACACTTCAGTGCAGTACACTAGGGTGTGCCTCATTGTCAGAGATGCTGTCTTTCAGGCGACTGGCCAATATATATCCATCAACCAACACCAAAACATACCAACTGCTGTTTGTGGGACCTTGCTGTGTGTAAACTGACTACTGTGTTTGTCTGCACAACAATGACTGCATTTCAAAATTAATTTATTGGCTGCAAAGTACTTCAGGACAGGCCCTGTATAGATGCAAGTTCTTTCTGTTCTTTCTTCAAAAGTCTATATTTACGTAGGATCACTACTTTCATTTAAAATTCAAATTTTAGAGAACACAAGCAGGCGAGTGTTTTTTGTTCGAAAAGAGCGCCATTTTAAACAGTAGTAGAAAACGTACTAGAGCTGATTTATTTCTTTTTGAAAGGCGAGTGTAACTCCTGCCCCAAGACGAGATATATCTTAGCAAATTAATTTACAATTTTAAGGATTGGATGCCGGTCTCCGGATCAAATATGTGGGTTAATCATAGGATCCTACACAAGATCTTGCAACAATCATGTTGCACATAATTTCTTTTCACTTTACTCTTGCCAACTCATTCTAATTTTTTTTTAAAACAAAGAATTTTCTGCTTACATATTCCAGGTCTTTCGATCCCAGTTAAACGGTCTATTTTGCCACTAGAAAAAAAACTGAGCAAAGGAAGCAACAATTTCAGTCTGTGCAATCTTACACTGTTTATTCATTGTCCCATGGCCTGCAGCTCATAGCAACATTCAAAATTCACCGCATCACTGGCAATAGAAAAAAACATTCTTTTCATGACAGAAACACATGGGTGCCTTGTAAAAACAAAGAGGAACTGTATGCAATGTCATTGTGCATCACTCCTCCACCCTCCACTGGAACAATAGCCCAGTCTCAGCAGTCACCCTGTACAAAGCACTGCAGAGCACCAACTTTCAGTCCAATTCTGGGGCAGGCAGGGAATGTATCTGTGCTTTGTCTGGACTTTCAAAGGAGATTTTCCAAAGACGGGCACTACCATCAGCTGCCTGGTACAGCTGAATCCTGATCAACGCATAGCTATCCTGATCAGTTTCCTTACATCAGAATTTTAATGTCGTGGAAGTGAGCAGGACTGGGAACCCTTGGATGAGGTATGCATCTATCCACTAGCTATTCAATTGTTTTGCTAAACTGCAAGCGTCTTAACAGGACCCATAAGAACTCTTGCATCTGCTGACACTTGCCACCTTTGAACTATGACCTGAGGCAACACCTGCTCATTATTAACAAAGAAACGGCACATACAAAACCAAACATGCAGAAGTACAAAGCTCTGTTAGAATGAATCTCGCTCGAGGCACCAGCCCAGATACAGTGTATCCGGGAAATCAGATTCTGGCATGCTTTGGGTTTTATGGGATCTCTAAAAACATTGAATAAGCATGCCCATTAATAATTGAATTTGAAACTTTTTATTGCCCACATCAAATCATTTTGCAGTTTGTAAATCTAGGGCAAGTTTTATTAGCAGAATGCACTGCGCAACCAGCTTTGCACATTTTAAAAGACAACATACAAGTGAATGAAACCATACGCTGAAACGCCACCCTGTCCCCTTAGGCTGCAACAAAATTATACATTTATTCTTCATACTTTGTAAAAGAAAGTAAAATTTAGCTCAAGTATTAAATGTTTATGTTTGCCGCATCAACTTTACATCAACATTTTTCATGCAATTTCCCCTCCCTAGGCACAGTCTGGCAGGACAATCGGTAAACAATGCAAAGCTTGGGATGCCACAGTGTCTTGCTTTTCAGCCATCCCATCTGGTTATGGTCACTGTGCAGACAGTGTTGAACAGAATGAGGCCGAGTAAGAAAACATCTGCCACTGTTGGTTTACAAACATAGGGCAGAGAGGCAAGGTCACAATACTGCCATTCCATGGAGTTTGTCAGCTCTCAAAGGTTGTTCCCTCCCCAAAAACCCCACAGGATCCCCACGAGCAGGGATCCTCACTCTGAGTCTGTCAAAGTAAATCACACCATTTAAGGGGCTTCAATTTAACATTAATAGATTTTTAGCTTGCAAGGCAACTTTTCCCACAGTTTTCTAACCAAATTCCCAACTGGATATTTAATAGTAGAGTTCAGAAACTTTCTATATAGCAAATGGTTTACCCTAAGGCACACCTTGCTCCTTTCAAGTTTTGTTAAAGAAAAAGGCACAAAGTTTTAAAAAAACATTAAAAAACAGCATTTAATGAAAGTGTAACAGCTTAAAGACCTGTGCCATTTCTTCTAAATCACATGTAGTTCTAGGCAACGGAAGTTTTCTTGAACAATCACTGACATATTAAACACTGGAAACACATAACTGATCAGTCAGCATTTGTGGAGAAAACAGATATCAACATTTTAGGTGTAACCCTTTATCGGAACTGTTCTGATGAAGGTTCTCTACCAGAGTGTCAACACGTGTGTTCTCTCCACAGATACTGATTGTGTTTCGAGCCTATTCTGTTTTTGTTTTAGATTTCCAATCATTTTGCTTTTTATTCATTGATATATTGCTGCTTTAAGAAGGATGGGATGTACTTTTTCCTGAATAGATCAGGAAACACCCACATTGAAATAAGCTAAATGAATTTAAATAAACAAATCATACATATAGTACTGCATTATTTCAGAAGATAAATTGTTATAAAATGAAACAGCTGTATGAAACATACATCAAAATGAATAGTTTCCCACTGTACTCTTAACAGGTACCAACTTCCACCCGATATTTTGCAGGATCCGTGCTCAAATTCTTATCGAGATGTCTTTGGGTGGAACAGTAAAGGGGCAGTGGGAAATCAAAGTTTTTGCCTTCTTAAATTTGCGTGGCTCACTGGATCAATGAAGCCAAATGAAAACATCTGTGCTTCAAATTCACTACCTTTATCTAAATAAGTGCCACGTTTCATGCTACTTTCAAGAGCTACTTTCCTCCCTCCCCCAACCCCTCTTGAGAATTTATGTTGGAAAGGGAATGTCATGATAGCTAATTACTACCAGAGTTTTGCCAGATTGTTTCGTCAAATGGCAGCGGCCCCCAAGTAGGACAGAGAGCCAAAAAGAGGCTAGCTAATAGAATACTACTCCGACACCATGAAACAACATGTACAAGATTTTCACTTTATACCAATATTAAACTTGTGCAGTGTAAATCTGGAGTCTGGATCCCACCTCATTCCAAAGCGGAGCTAGACTTTCTCCTTCACGGAATCTCACTCTGCTTCACTTCAGTGTCAGGCTGTGTCCTGGCTCAGGATTTAGGCTGCATTTATTTAATAATGTAGCGCTGGTATAGTGCAAAACCTCACAACAGCGTCTCTACCTCACAACCATCAGATGCAATATTTAAAAAGACATTTCTTTACTTCACCTTAGATGTAACTCACACCAGTTTACTTCTAGTGTCTTACTACTGAACTATTAGGACTGCTGCAGTTTCCCCTGCTAATTATAGAATTGCACAGCACAGGAGGCCGCCAGTCACCCCATTGTGCCTGTGCAAGCCCTGTGAAAGAGCAATCCAATTAGTCCCATTTCCCTGCAATTTTTATTCCTTTTCAAGTATCTCTTGTTCCCTTTTGAAAGTTATTACTGAATCTGCTTGCACCACTCTTTAAGGCAGTGAATTCTAGAACAACTTGCTACTTAAAAGAAAATTCTCATCACCTCTCTGGTTCTTTTGCTAATATCTTAAATCTGTGTCCTCTGGTTACTAACTCTCCTGCCAGTGGAAACAGTCCCCAGCAGTTAATGTCCCCAGCAGCAGTCACACTGGACTATGGTTCCATAGGTCACAGCAGCCCATTACTCCTTCATCTTAAGTATGCAAGAGCAAGCTAGTAGATTAGTTAGGGTATAACCTAATCATTTGCTTCTGATCTATCTTATCTTTTCTAACTCTTCAATCTTCTGCACCATGGATGTTGATATTATATCGTGACTTCCATTTTTATTTTGAAAATTCAATCCTATTGAGCATCCACACATATGTACTTTCCAGCAGGAATCAATGGACAGCAGTCATGACTGAACTCTGGCTGATTTTTCCCCCATCCCTAGCCTTGGGGGGGGGGCAGCGGTGGCACTGAGGACTATTACCTCACTGCTGCGCTAGATATCAGCTAGTCCTCTACAGACCATCGATGAAGCTTCAGATTTTTCTGATCTGCGTGGCTCAGTACCTTGCAATTCCACAAAGCATCTTCACCCACAAGATAATTGCGGAGTAAGAAGGCCATCCAGAAAGACACTAAAGTCTGCCCATGGCAGAATCAATGGTTTCTTGAATGGCTCCAGGGTTTTTTTCCCCTCCATTACTCTATCCAGATGTCCATTTCATGTGTTGATTACCTTGGTGAAGAACTAAATTTGTCTACCAGTTTAAACTTGTTCCCCCATGTCTGACTCTGACAATTTAGTTGAAAGTAATTTTTCAGATTTTACCTTTCCCATACTATTTACAAGAAAGGAAGAATTTGTCCTTCACAGCCTCAGGACTTCCCAAAGTGCTCACAGCCAATGAAGTTTATAGTCACTGTTGTAATGTAGGGAAATGCAGCAGCTAATTTTCTCACAGCAAAGTCCCATAATCAATGAGATAAGTGATCAGATAATCTGTTTTAATGATATTGATTGAGGTATGCATGTTGGCACAGTCACTGGGAGAAATCCGCTGCTCTTAGAATAGTGGCATGGGATGGGTTACACCAGGAGAACTCCCCTGCTCTTCTTCGAATAGTGGCATGGGATTTGTTAAGGTGGGGGTTTAACAGCTCATCCAAAACTCCAATAGTACAGCACACTCAGTTCTGCAATGAAGGTTCTCAAGCCCTGGAACGGAGCTTGAACCACGTCCTTCTGATTCTGAGGCAAGAGTGCTACCATAGACATATACCTCTCCAAAATCATCTGTCAGATGCTTCCTTTCAAGGTTGAAGAGCCCAAGTTTTTCCAATCTTTCTTCCACCTCAGTATCATTGCCTCCGCTCCAACCTCCACACTATCTGCCGCTGAAACCCTCAACCATGATTCAGTTACTTTCAGACTCAACTACTCTAATGCTCTCCTGGCCAGCCTCCCACTTCTACCCTCCATAATCTTCAGCTCATCCAAAACTCTGCTACCCATATCCAATCCTGCACGCCCATCACCTCTGTCCTCACTGACTTACATTGGCTCCTGCCCCCACCCCCCCACCACCACCACCATGCCTCAAATTTAAAATTCTCATCTTCATGTTTAAATCTCTTCATGACCTCTTTGCCTGTTGCTCTAAATAGATTCAACATGTCTAACCAACCATCCCACCAAGGTTCCTTGGTCTCCTTCAACTCGGTGCTTTATTAGTTCAAAACCAGTATGCAGTACGCGTGCCAACCATTTTTTGCTTATATGCAGTACTTTACACATTGCATTAAATTTCATCTCCCATTGTTCTGCCCACGAGCATATTTCGCCTAACTCATTGTGTTTTTTCAGCTGCCTTCTCCAATATCACTGCACCTCCTTTTTTGGCATATCCTTCAAATTTGAATTGAATTTATGAATCTAAATCATCAATGTAATTTAGAATCATTGAGCCATTGATGTTCAACTTCATTGTTGAGATTTACTATTAATTTGTTTGGCAGATTCTTCGATTTTTCCCTCTTCCCACCCCCACTTTCCTTAGATTCAATTCTACTCTTTTGCAATTTACTAGTTGCCCCTTTACAGTTTGTTTGTCAACTCAGGTTTTGTTAAATTCACCATGTGGAGATATTGATCAATTAGCAATAAAAGGTTCATCCTAGTTGGGCCAGAACATGGTACTGGTTTCTCACATCCTCACAGGTACATCCACTAATAGCACTTGTTGAATACGGAAGATGTTAACTATTAGCAATTCCTTTCCAATGGATCCAAATGATGCTGCTTTAGCTACTTTAAACTTAATGGAAGTGACTATAGTCGGAACAATTCCAAAAGCACCAATTATGATCACAGTTAGACATTTCATGCTGGATTTACAACACTCATCTCATTTCACCATGGTATGCCAATATTTTGTCATGAACTCTAATAACCAGGTCATTTCATACTAATGAAGTCAAAATTTACTAGCTAATATCATCCTCAACATCAAAGGCATGTTAGTTTTACAATTCCCTGGTATGATCAGTGTCATCATTCAATTCAAGTAATAGTTCAAGTACCCTGTATGTATGTTCAGTCACTATTAGTGCAATGTTACCCAATTTCCTGCAATATTTACACAATTGTCATGAAAAAACTTCCAAGATTTTCTATTGGTTAATTCAATGAGAATCCATTATATCTTGAAATTACAATGCTACAATTTTATTTTTGATGGTCTCATCTTGGGTGAAAATGGAAACAGTGGGGAAAAAAACATTAGGATCGGTGGAAATATATGGACTAATCATCACTAAAACAGAAACTATGGGGTAATAAATACATAACCAACAAGGGCAGCCTTATTTATAAAAGATGTAGTAGAAATTCACTCAAACCGGCGGAGAAAATGACAAGAGTTGGAAGATGATGTCCAAGCTAAACAGCTGAGGAAACCGTGAATGTCAAAAAGCAACAGTTGAGTAATTGAGCTTATAATACAATCAAAAGACAATTAGGAACTGACCAAGGTCACAAAGAAACACTTAATATGTTTGTACTTTTGTTCTCAGTTTTAAGAGGCAGTAGCCTGTTTAAAATATCAGAAGTCAATGCCACTGATAAAGCAACAGATGAAGAATTTTCACAACAATTTCAAGGCATTTATCTCTCACAATTCTGTGAACTTTATTTTAACAGTCACATCAAAGTATATCACTTGAATAGACTCCAGCATTTTCAAGGAATAGGATCATCAATGAGGGCAGGAAATTGCTGATGTACAACAGTAATTCTGGGAGAATGGTCGGGAGCCTCTAGATTTACACAAAGTTTTGTGTCATGTATGATTTTTCCTCTAGGATATAGACACGACAACCTGGGAGATTTACGCCATGCTGTGCACTGGTCCACTTATGTACTGCACTAAAAAGTAACCACACTCTCCAAAGTTCCCAATCACGACTGCAGTATTACGCTAAAGAAAGAAAAAAACTGCAGATAAACAGAGGCCAAACTGAGTGTGCCTATCTGAAAAGTATTAGCTGAGACCGAGGCACAGACCAGCTACTGGGAAGACCTGCACATGGAGAATGGATTAAGTGGGAAGAAAGTCTGGCATGTTCTATTCTTTACTGACACTGAGACAACTTTAAGAAGTTGGAAAACCACAAATTCATTTTTCCCCATTGTGGTCCTATTTCAAGTATATCTTTCAAGGTAACATCAGCGTGTTACTGTAACAGGATACATTTGCATTACAAAAAATATATCAAATACAAATGACTTTGTTACTTCTTCAGATGCACCGGACATGTGTAAATGATTTTTAAAATTGTGCTGCAAGATATTCTTAGGTTTTAGAATGTTTACAAATTAAGGTCAAATTTCAGAAATAAACCCAAGTGTAGAATGTTTACACATGACTGGAAAAGCAGAAATTCACAAACGAATTGTGTTCATTTTATGGGAAACAAACATATACTTCCCAAATGTATGGTATACTGTTCCAATTGCCAATTTCAGTCCTGTAGAACCAAATACCAGGAAATTACTTTAAAATTACAGTAGATTTTGTTTTGTGTTGGGATTTATTCACAGCTAGTGGCAGACAGTCTAACTCACTCATTGAAAGAAATTATTTGAAGAAGTAACAAAGGATAGATAAGGGCTATGCAGTAGATGCTATATATTTGGATTACAAAAGGCCTTCGATAATGTGCAAATGCAAATGACTATACTTTTTGCAGATGCACTGGAAATGTAAACTCATGACTAAGGTCAGAACTTGTGGAGTCAGGGGACAAGCAGCAGAATGGATAGCAAGCTGACTACAAAACAAAACAGAGAGTTGGGTTAAAGTTCTCAAGATCTCAGTGGCGAGAAGTTTCCTTTCTCGACGTGCAATTCATTGTAGCGCTGTGTAATAGGGATTCCCAGCGAAGAGCTGCAGTGATGTCAACAAGCTGTCTGAGCAGCCAACCACATTGAAGAATTCTCAAAGAGCAAATCAGGAAATGAAAACCTGCTCTTACCTCAATTTTAAAAAATGCGAAATAAAAACTGGAACTTTCACATGGGAATAAGATAGAAGCTGAAATAATGGAGAAATTTGACACTCCACAAATATAAAAATTCGTTTTTCAAGGCATTTGTTTAGCAGTCAATACGCTGTTAAAACCCAAGTTACACCTAAACCAACAAGGCTTACCATTTAATGGGGTGTTTAACAGCAATATTAGCACAGAAAAGTCCGTTTTTGAGAGTTTCACTGATTGACAGTCAATGGGGGTGGGGAGTTCCACAGTGCAGTGTCAGAGCAGTGAATGCTTGACCGCAACTTCAGGATTTCCGCATTTAGATGTGGATGTGCTAAATCCTGAAGTTGCCGTCAGTTTCGGGGTGATGACAGCGGATGCTGACAGTGCACCGTCATTACCCAATGCAAAATCTGGGCCATTGTAATTTCGTTGTGTTGCACTTGTACAGAAAAATAAAACAGTTCATCAAAACACTTTAATAAAAGCTGCCATTATAAGAATTTTGCCACCAGTTTTTGATCACGAATAAAAGAAAAAGCAAAAAAAAACATCAGGGCAAACAAAATAAATCTTGACTAGTCAGTTATCTGACTATGAAAATGCTGCAAGAATGGCAAATAGCTGCTTACCTGGGCTACAGTTAGTTACTATGTAATACAGTCAGTGCACCAGATGGTAAAATAACTTCTGAATTTTCTGGGATAACCGATGGTCATTACATAAAATGTCTATTCTAGGAGGATAGATTAGTTAAACAGCAACCAACACAAAATGATTGGAAGTATACTTCGTCATTTAGAAACAATTAAACATCAAAGCTGGTTTATGTGAACATCCAATCTAAGTTGAATCTTAGCCACATGAACAACATAATCTAAACATTTCAACAGCACTCACTGAAGAATGGCACAAGTTCAGATAAGGCAAAGTATGAACACAATGCAAGGTTGAAAAGGTTACGGCATTCTTTAAACCTAGCTCTCAGCTCCTTTACAGCGCAAAAGTAGAGCATTACAAAACTGCAAGCTTAAAACCAGATTCCCTTCCCCCCCCCCCCCCTCCGCGCACCCAGTTGTTTATTCCTCAAGCCAAGAAGTGGGGTGACATAAAAAGATGAAAAATATTAAAACTAATTTTAGAAACTCAAAGTGAATAATAAAAAAAACACTTTCACTTGAAATTCAAAGCATTCTTAAATTCAGTTGAAAAAAAACTAATTTGGAGAATCCTGTAAAAGGAGGCTAACCAGTTGTGTCAACATTTCCTCTGACATGTTATCTTTATTATGCACCTGCTGTTCTGCAAGATTAGATAATCAATTCCGTGCTGTAGTGCTTCACCACCAATCCTGCTCTAATCCACTCACGTCCCACTGGGCACAACAAGTACTGAAATTTAAAGTTACACAGCTGTTACAGTCCGTACCCACCCACCCCCAAAACAATTTTTAAAAAAGGACCACAACCAACAAGTATTTCTTACTGCAAATCTGAAAAAGTCCTAACAAAAGACAATGTGCTGCCTCTAAAGATGATGCTAGCAAACCGATTGTTGAAACAAATATCTTTCATGTAATTGCGGTCATAAAATAAAACTAAGTAACTCAATCTAACCAGAAGTAAATATAATGGTCATCTTTTGCCAGACTTGATAACACAATCCTTTGAGGGGAGGCAAGAGAATACTGATAATATCTTCCGTGTGAAAGTGGTGGTAAAACAGCTGAGAGAAAGTGTCAGTTTCAGCAGAGTCCAATTGCATTAACATGACAAATCCAACTATTCCAACATTCATAACACATCCTTTATCCTAAATCTCAATCTATTTGACTCAGCTGCAATCTTAAACGAACAGGAAGACTTTTCTGGAGAAAAATATGTACTCAGCATATCAACATTTAAATTCACACCCACAATCCCCTCTGGCTAGTTCCCAATTTCTGCCATGCCATAGGAAGGACCAGCCAAGTAGAGAGCAGTCTCTTTCCCCTCTCCCCTTCCCCACCACCCTATAACAAGGGAGGAATTTCAGTTTTCAATATAGAGACAGGCCACTTCTGCAAACCTCCAATCAGCGGAAGTCTAGGAGCACAGTATGATGCATAACATGGGAAGAACAGAAAAATCATAGAAACAGCTTTAGAAATGAGCTTCTGACCATATATCCATGGCATAACAGAGACCACCTATTTCCACCTCCATAACATCGTCCATCTCCGCCCTTGCCTCAGCTCATCTGCTGCTGAAACCCTCATTCATGCCTTTGTTACCTCTAGACTTGACTATTCCAGTGCTCTCCTAGATGGCCCCTCACGTTCGACCCTACGTAAACTAGAAGTCATCCAAAACTTGGCTGCCCATGTCCTAACTCGCACTAAGTCCCATTCACCCATCATCCCTGTGCTCACTGACCTACATTGGCTCCCGGTTAAGCAATGCCTTAATTTCAAAATTCTCATCCATGTTTTCAAATCCTTCCATGGCCTCGTCCCTCCCTATCTCTAATCTCTTCCAGCCCCACCCCAAGATGTCAGCACTTCTCTAATTCTGCCCTCTTGAGCACCCTGATGAAAATCACTCAACCATTGGTGGCCAAATATGATGTGATTGGGATTACGGAGACGTGGCTCCAGGATGATCAGGGCTGGGAACTCAACATCCAGGGGTATTCAACATTCAGGAAAGATAGAATAAAAGGAAAAGGAGGTGGGCTAGCATTGCTGGTTAAGGAGCAAATTAAGGCAATAGTTCGGAAGGACATTAGCTTGGATGATGTGGAATCTATATGGGTAGAGCTGCAGAATACCAAAGGGCAAAAAACGTTAGTGGGAGTTGTGTACAGACCTCCAAACAGTAGTAGTGATGTTGGGGAGGGCATCAAACAGGAAATTAGGGGTGCGTGCAATAAAGGTGCAGCAGTTATAATGGGTGACTTTAATATGCACATAGATTGGGTTAACCAAACTGGAAGCAATACGGTGGAGGAGGATTTCCTGGAGTGCATAAGGAATGGTTTTTTAGACCAATATGTCGAGGAACCAACTAGGGGGGAGGCCATCTTAGACTGGGTGTTGTGTAATGAGAGAGGATTAATTAGCAATCTCATTGTGTGAGGCCCCTTGGGGAAGAGTGACCATAATATGGTGGAATTCTGCATTAGGATGGAGAATGAAGCAGTTAATTCAGAGACCATGGTCCAGAACTTAAAGAAGGCTAACTTTGAAGGTATGAAGAGTGAATTGGCTAGGATAGATTGGCGAATGATACTAAAGGGGTTGACTGTGGATGGGCAATGGCAAACATTTAGAGACCGCATGAATGAACTACAACAATTGTACATTCCTGTCTGGCATAAAAATAAAAAAGGGAAGGTGGCTCAACCGTGGCTATCAAGCGAAATCAGGGATAGCATTAAAGCCAAGGAAGTGGCATACAAATTGGCCAGAAATAGCAGCGAACCCGGGGACTGGGAGAAATTTAGAACTCAGCAGAGGAGGACAAAGGGTTTGATTAGGGCAGGGAAAATGGAGTACGAGAAGAAGCTTGCAGGGAACATTAAGAAGGATTGCAAAAGTTTCTATAGATATGTAAAGAGAAAAAGGTTAGACAAACGTAGGTCCCCTGCAGTCAGAATCAGGGGAAGTCATAACGGGGAACAAAGAAATGGCGGACCAATTGAACAAGTACTTTGGTTCGGTATTCACTGAGGAGGACACAAACAACCTTCCAGATATAAAAGGGTTCGGAGGGTCTAGTAAGGAGGAGGAACTGAGGGAAATCCTTATTAGTCGGGAAATTGTGTTGGGGAAATTGATGGGATTGAAGGCCGATAAATCCCCAGGACCTGATGGACTGCATCCCAGAGTACTTAAGGAGGTGGCCTTGGAAATAGTGGATGCATTGACAGTCATTTTCCAACATTCCATTGACTCTGGATCAGTTCCTATGGAGTGGAGGGTAGCCAATGTAACCCCACTTTTTAAAAAAGGAGGGAGAGAGAAAACAGGGAATTATAGACCGGTCAGCCTGACATCGGTAGTGGGTAAAATGATAGAATCAATTATTAAGGATGTCATAGCAGTGCATTTAGAAAGAGGTAATAGAAACATAGAAACATAGAAACATAGAAACATAGAAACATAGAAACATAGAAACATAGATAGGTCCAAAACATATGATAGGTCCAAGTCAGCATGGATTTGTGAAAGGGAAATCATGCTTGACAAATCTTCTGGAATTTTTTGAGGATGTTTCCAGTAGAGTGGACAAGGGAGAACCAGTTGATGTGGGATATTTGGACTTTCAGAAGGCTTTCGACAAGGTCCCACACAAGAGATTAATGTGCAAAGTTAAAGCACATGGGATTGGGGGTAGTGTGCTGACATGGATTGAGAACTGGTTGTCAGACAGGAAGCAAAGAGTAGGAGTAAATGGGGACTTTTCAGAATGGCAGGCAGTGACTAGTGGGGTACCGCAAGGTTCTGTGCTGGGGCCCCAGCTGTTTACACTGTACATTAATGATTTAGACGAGGGGATTAAATGTAGTATCTCCAAATTTGCGGATGACACTAAGTTGGGTGGCAGTGTGAGCTGAGAGGAGGATGCTATGAGGCTGCAGAGCGACTTGGATAGGTTAGGTGAGTGGGCAAATGCATGGCAGATGAAGTATAATGTGGATAAATGTGAGGTTATCCACTTTGGTGGTAAAAACAGAGAGACAGACTATTATCTGAATGGTGACAGATTAGGAAATGGTGCAGCGAGACCTGGGTGTCATAGTACATCAGTCATTGAAGGTTGGCATGCAGGTACAGCAGGCGGTTAAGAAAGCAAATGGCATGTTGGCCTTCATAGCGAGGGGATTTGAGTACAGGGGCAGGGAGGTGTTGCTACAATTGTACAGGGCCGTGGTGAGGCCACACCTGGAGTATTGTGTACAGTTTTGGTCTCCTAACCTGAGGAAGGACATTCTTGCTATTGAGGGAGTGCAGCGAAGGTTCACCAGACTGATTCCCGGGATGGCGGGACTGACATATCAAGAAAGACTGGATCAACTGGGCTTGTATTCACTGGAGTTCAGAAGAATGAGAGGGGACCTCATAGAAACGTTTAAAATTCTGACGGGGTTAGACAGGTTAGATGCAGGAAGAATGTTCCCAATGTTGGGGAAGTCCAGAACCAGGGGACACAGTCTAAGGATAAGGGGGAAGCCATTTAGGACCGAGATGAGGAGGAATTTCTTCACCCAGAGAGTGGTGAACCTGTGGAATTCTCTACCACAGAAAGTTGTTGAGGCCAATTCACTAAATATATTCAAAAAGGAGTTAGATGAAGTCCTTACTACGAGGGGAATCAAGGGGTTTGGCGAGAAAGCAGGAATGGGGTACTGAAGTTGCATGTTCAGCCATGAACTCATTGAATGGCGGTGCAGGCTAGAAGGGCCGAATGGCCTACTCCTGCACCTATTTTCTATGTTTCTATGTTTCTGTTGCCTAGGATCCAAGCTCTGGAATTCCCTGCCTAAACCTCTCCGCCTCTCTTTCCTCCTTTAAGACGCTCCTTAAGACCTACCTCTTTGACCAAGTTTTTGGTCATCTGCCCATATTTCTCATTGTGTGGCTCGGTGTCAAATTTCTTGTCTTATAATACTCCTGTGAAGTGCCTTGGGATGTTTTACTGCGTTAAAGGCACTATACAAATACAAGTTTTACATAGCATAAGTTCCTCTCTGAATCAAAGAATCTCAAGCTTCTAAAGGTTGTACCCAACTTCCAAAGTGTTTGAGGATCCATTGTGAATTCTTACTCAAAAAAGTGAGGGATAGTCATGCTGGGAAATGAATATTTTTTAAATTTCAGGCACCCAATATCCACACCACACCCGGGTTAGGCATAATATGTTTGAATGCAATGCAAGAACTGTTAAAATTCCACCCAACTTCAAAAGCACACTGTACTGCATCAGTTTGACTACTTTCTATTCCCACAGCTACGCTCTTGAGTGAGACTGTCAATTTAGTGCCAATTATTACCAAATTATGGATCATTTTGTGCCATGGGCTTATGTCCATTAGGAGGTGGATTAAGACTGAACAAATGCATTTAACATGATACATACACTTAGTCAGGAGATTTTTAATCCCATCATTTCGGGCTAAATTCAAACTCAAGTCCGAGGTGAAAAACAAGTGTCTAACGCACTGCACCACCCAATTTCCTTCCTCCCAACTTGAATGCCTCTTTTAAATGCCACCATGGGTAAAAGACAAGAATGGTTTAAAAAGGATAACTCTAAAAAAGGATCATTTTTAGGGTAACAGTTTTGCCACTGAAACTAGGAATATTCACGAATGTGTAACAAAACAATTTTACATGAAATTATACTTCCTACCAATTTGGATGCACAATATAACCACTATTTTATGTGGTTACATTTGATTGCACATGCATTCAGCAGTTTGGATACCCACTTATTACATGATTCAAACAAAGATGGACAATTTCTACATTTTTGGGGGGAGGGGGCGGGGGGAGTGAGGAAGAAGAGGAGGACCACCCTGAATATTACTTTCGAATTGGGCAGGTGAGCTATTTCAAGACATTGCCCATGCTCCTCTGTGAGCATAACATCACAGTTCTGGATCAACAACAACAACTTGTATTTATATAGCACCTTTAACATAGTAAAACATCTCAAGGCGCTTCACAGGAGCATCAAACAAAATTTGACACCGAGCCACAGAAGGAGATATTAGGACAGGTGGTCAAAGGGGCAGGTTTTAAGGAGCATCTTAAAAGGAGGAAAGAGAGGTATAAAGGCAGAGAAGTTTAGGGAGGGTATTCCAGAGCTTGGGGCCTCGGCAGCTGAAGGCACAGCCGCCAATAGTGGAGCGATTAAAATTGGAGATGTACAATATAAAACACAGTGCGATCCAATCTGAATTTACACGTTTAAATTCAGGGACACGCACCACAAATTATATAAACATCCACATTTTACAATGCAATCTTTCCAGTTCAATTGACAAACTCGCTTCCCTTTTTTGATACAAACTCTTTTGATCATAACCTACACATGCACTTTATTTGAATTGCTTTATTTTGGGTTTAAATGATTTACGTTATTCAATTAAAAAGCTATGAACTTGTGGACAAAAAGTCACTGGAGGTCCACTGAACACAAATTAAATAGCATATTTTACAAAAAGAAATGACATTTTTAGGAATAGTGAATAATATTTAGAAGTTAGAAGATTTTACCCATTGCTTAATCCTCAGTCTAATACAAACTTCAAGAATGGAATTTGTATTTTACTCCCTGCTCCCTGTTCTGAACTTCACCTCAATTACCCAAAAGTAAACAATCCTACCTCCCTAGCACGAAAAACTACATTGGAAGCCAGTGTGTGACAGGGGTGGTGAGAGGGGATTTTTAAATGTGGAGAGAAAATATTTACTTTTGATACAAGTTGCTAACCCTGTAATCATCTGGGACTGACATTTATAATTGTATTGTTGGATTCTACCCAGAATAATTTTCCTGTTAGCGTAAATTGTTCCAGTCACAAAGCTCTCAAAAACATCTCTGTTGGCTGTGTCCAATTATTCCCTCTGCTGCTGACTAAGGTTTTATTTAACAAACTACATATGGACATATTCTTAAGTAAACCAAAAAGGTAATAATCCCTAAAGAACTTTCAGGTATACAACAGGATTTTTCCATAGTTCTCTGAACGATTAGACCAAGATAATCTAGCTGTTTGAGCGGTTGAGTACTGACTGATCGCTTGGATTTAACTCTTTCCGCTGCACAAAGATAAGTTTGACTTCAATTTGGAAATTTACCATTACATAACAGTAGAAGAAATACTAGCATTGCCAATCTCACTGCACTTCAACTGCACCTTCAATTGGCTAATCGTGAAGCAACATTGATGAAAGTTGTAATGTAGTGTAGGTGGCCCACAGCATTCCACCCTCCTAACAGAAGCTTGCAAAGGGGTGAGGAAAGGAAGTGCAACATATAAAATAAATTGTATTTGATTAGAATTTGACAGAACGGCCCCCGACTCCACACAGGCAATTGTCGCAACACGATACCATGATGGGGAGGTGGGGTGGAAAGAGAAAAGGAGCAACTATGGTTTGCAGCAGAGTATCCTGCTGCAGAAGGGGATAAAATCATGTTCTACAGACAGACATCACCCACTGACTAGTCATGGAACAGTCATGACTACAATTGCAAGGAAGCCTGCATCACAAATTCGAATATCTTTGCAGCAAAGGGATGATGACTGTAGAAGGAACAGGGGGAGGAAAGCGATCTATCCATCAACACAGGAAAATTCAAAGTTAGATCATCTCAAATAAAAATTAAGATATTTTAGTAGAGTATTCATATTCTGTTTAGAAGGAAGTAGCCAGCGTTCAGAGATACCATTTTTTAACCTGAATAATGTGTCATCACAATAAAATGCAAACGGAGTACTGCACTACCTACTCATAGCTACATTAACACAATTAACAGATAGGATAGATCATTCATCATTTGGTGCTGCCTGAGAAACCGAATCAGGCTGCAAATGGCTGAAAACACAGCGTACTCTGCTCATTCACTCACATTCAAAATGCTACCTCAGTAAAAAAGAAAGTCTCCTCCTCCAATTAAAGTTAAACTAATTAGAAACAGAGTTAACGTTTCAAGTCAATGATCTTTCATAGAAACATAGAAAATAGGTGCAGGAGTAGGCCATTCGAGGCTGCACCACCATTCAATATGGTCATGGCTGATCATGCAACTTCAGTACCCCATTCCTGCTTTCTCTCCATACCCCTTGATCCCTTTAGCTGTAAGGGCCACATCTAACTCCCCTTTGAATATATCCAATGAACTGGCCTCAACAACTTTCTGTGGTAGAGAATTCCATAGGTTCACAATTCTGAGTGAAAAAGTTTCTCCTCATCTCGGTCCTAAATGGCTTACCCTTTATCCTTAGACTATGACACCTAGTTCTGGACTTCCCCAACATCGGGAACATTCTTCCTGCCTCTAACCTGTCCAATCCCATTAGAATTGTGTATGTTTCTATGAGATCCCCTCTCATTCTTCTAAATTCCAGTGAATATAAGCCTAATCGATCCAGCCTTCTTCATATGTCAGTCCTGCCATCCCGGGAATCAGTCTGGTGAACCTTCACTGCACTCCCTCAATAACAAGAATGACCTTCCTCAGATTAGGAGACCAAAACTGAACACACTATTCTAGGCGTGGCCTCACCAAGGCCCTGTACAACTGCAGGAAGACCTCCCTGCTCCTATAGTCAAATCCCCTCGCTATGAAGGCCAACATGCCATTTGCCTTCTTCACCTCCTGCTGTACCTGCATGCCAACTTTCAATGACTGATGTACCATGACACCCAGGTCTCATTGCACCTCCCCTTTTCCTAATCTATCCCCATTCAGATAATATTCTGCCTCCCTGTTTTTGCCACCAAAGTGGATAACCTCACATTTATCCACATTATACTGCATCTGCCATGCATTTGCCCACTCATCTCATCTGTCAGCCTGCAGCCTCTTAGCATCCTCCTCACAGCTCATACTGCCACCTAGCTTAGTGTCATCTGCAAACTTGGAGATATTACATTCAATTCCTTCATCTAAATCATTAATGTATATTGTAAATAGCTGGAGTCCCAGCACTGAACCTTGAGGTACCCGACTAGTCACTACCTGCCATTCTAAAAAGGTCCTATTTATTCCTACTCTTTGCTTCCTGTCTGCCAACCAGTTCTCTATCCACGTCAGTACATTACCCCCAATACCACGTGCTTTAATTTTGCACAACAATCTCTTGTGTGAGACCTTGTCAAAAGCCTTTTAAAAGTCCAAATACACCAAATCCACTGGTTCTCCCTTGTCCACTCTACTAGTTACATCCTCAAAAAATTCAAGAAGATTTGTCAAGCATGATTTTGCTTTCATAAATCCATGCCGTCTTGGACCGATCCTGTCACTGCTATTACATCTTTAATAATTGATTCCAACATTTTCCCCACTAGCAATGTCAGGCTAATCGGTCTATAATTCCCTGTTTTCTCTGTCCCTCCTTTTGTTTTAAAAAAGTGGGGTTACATTAGCTACCCTCCAATCCATAGAAACTGATCCAGAGTCTATAGAATGTTGGAAAATGACCACCAATGCATCCACTATTTCTAGGGCCACTTCCTTAAGTACTCTGGGATGCAGACTATCAGGCCCTGGGGATTTATCGGCCTTCAAGCCCATCAATTTCCTTAGCACAATTTCCTGACAAATAAGGATTTCCTTCAGTTCCTCCTTCTTGCTAGACCCTCGGTCCCCTATTATTTTCGGGAGGTTATTCGTGTCTTCCTTAGGTGAAGACAGAACCAAAGTATTTGTTCAATTGGTCCGTCATTTCCTGGTTCCCCATTATGAATTCACCGGATTCTGACAGCAAGGGACCCACATTAGCCTTCACTAATCTTTTTATCTTCACATATCTATAGAAGCTTTTGCAGTCAGTTTTTATGTTCCCTGCAAGCTTACTCTTGTACTCTATTTTCCCTCTCCTAATTAAACCCTTTGTCCTCCTCTGCTAGATTCTAAATTTCTCCCAGTCCTCAGGTTTGCTGCTTTTTCTGGCCAATTTATATGCCTCTTCCTTGGATTTAACACTATCACTAATTTCCCTTGTTAGCCACGGTTGAGCCACCTTCCCCTTTTTATTTTTACGCCAGACAGGGATGTACAATTGTTGTCGTTCATCCATGTGATCTTTAAATGTTTGCCATTGCCTATCCACCATCAGCCCTTTAAGTATCATTCGCCAATCTATCCCAGCCATCGAAGTTACCTTTCTTTCAGTTCAGGACCCTAGTCTCTGAATTAACTGTGTCACTCTCCATCTTAATGAAGAATTCTACCATATTATGGTCACTCTTCCCCAAGGGGCCTTGCACGACCAGATTGCTAATTAATCCTCTCTCATTACACAAGACCCAGTATAGGATGGCCTGCTCTCTAGTTGGTTCCTCGACATATTGGTCTAGAAAACCATCACTTATGCACTCCAGGAAATCCTCCTCCACAGTACTGCTACCAGTTTGGTTCGCCTAATCTACATATAGATTAAAGTCACCCATGATAACTGCTGTACCTTTATTGCACGCATCCCTAATTTCCTGTTTGATGCCATCCCCACCCTCCCTACTACTGTTTGGTGGTCTGTACACAACTCCCACTAACGTTTTCTGCCCTTTGGTGTTTCGCAGCTCTACCCATATAGGGCCCAAGTTTCGGGCCGCGCCGAGAACTGCACAGCCCCGACCCGGACGCCCGTTTTTTGTGCCACAAAGTGCGTCTAAAAAAAACTTAGATTCTCCGGTTCCCTGGAGTCGGGCGCGGCGCAGCACGAGTTGTGGGGGGCGGAGCTAGGTCCCTGCGCTGAAAACAGTGCCGGGACCTCTGCACATGCGCGCTACAGTGGGCGCGCATGTGCAGTAGCTCCAGGCGCCCAAAACTGTGTGGGAGGGGCCCGAAGAACGCAGCCCCTAGCCCTGGCCGAATGGCTTCACTGGGGCTGCGTGCACAAGGCTGCATCCCACGCCCAGTTCCTGCTTCCTCCCGACCTGACTCGCGCTTCCCCCCCCCGGCCCCAACCCGAACCGAGCCGACCCGACCCGCACTCCCGACCTCCCCGTACCAACCCGACCTCCCTCCTCCCCCTCGACCAGCGCTCCCGATCCGACGCCACCTACCTGTAAATCTGGTGCTGGGGACGGGCCCTGCCCGAAGTCTTGGGCCCGGCCCGTTCAGCCTCCCTCCCCCTTCTCCTTTCCTTCCCCCCACTCTTCTCCTCTCCTTCCCCCCCCCCCCACTTCTCCTCTCTCCCCCCCACTTCTCCTCTCTCCCCCCCCCCACCTCCCTCTTCCCTCTCCTCTCCTCTCCCCCCCACCTCCCTCTTCCCTCTCCTCTCCTCTTCCCTCTCCTCTCCTCTTCCCTCCCCTCTCCTCCTCTCCCCCCCCCTCTCTCCTCTCCCTCTCCCCCCCTCTCCTCTCCTCTCCTCCACCACCCTCCTTTCCCCCACCACCCTCCTCTCCTCTCCCCCCTCCCCTCTTTCCCCCCTCTCCCCCACCCCCCCTCCCTCTCCTCTTTCCCCCCTTCTCTCCCCCACCCCCCCCTCCCTCTCCTCTTTCCCCCCTCTCTCCCCCACCCCCCCCTCCCTCTCCTCTTTCCCCCCCTCCCTCTCCCCCCCTCTCCTTCTCTCCCCCCCATCTATCCCCCTCACTCCCTTCTCCCTGCCCCCCCCCCTCTCTGTCAGAAACACAGACACTGACAGACAGAGAGTAAGAGACACACACAGACAGACAGACGAGCTAGACACACACTGGGGGGGGGGGGGGAATCCCAGCACGCCGTTGGAGAGCTCCCGGTGCTGCAGTCGGTAAGTAGATAATGTTTTATTTATTGATTTAAAAAAAAAATTTATTTCTTATTAATTTTTTTAAATTGATTTATTGGTTGATTTATTGATGTTTTTATCATTTATTATTGATGATGGCTCTTTATTTGTAAAACTGAAGTGTTTAATGTTTGTAAACTTCCCTTTAAACCCCCTCCCCACCCCCCATTCCCTATGCCTGATTTGTAACCTACGCCTGATTTTCTAAAGTGTAGACAAGGTTTTTTCGAGCGTACAAAAATCTTCACTTACTCCATTCTAAGTTAGCTTGGAGTAAGTTTTCACTGCCAAAACTTTGAAAACAGGCGTAAGTGGCCGGACACGCCCCCTTTTGAAAAAAAAATTCTGTTCCAAAGTGAAACTGTTCTAACTGACTAGAACTGGAGCAAACTAAATGCCGAGAATTTGAATTTTTAAGATACTCCGTTCTACACCAGTTGCTCCAAAAAATCAGGAGCAACTGAGGCCGAAACTTGGGCCCATTGATTCCACATCATCCAAGCTAATATCCTTCCTTACTATTGCGTTAATCTCTCTTTAACCAGTAACGCTACCCACCTCCTTTTCCTTCCTGTCTATCCTTCCTGAATATTGAATACCCCTGGATGTTGCGTTCCCAGCCTTGGTTACCCTGGAGCCATGTCTCTGTAATACCAATTACATCATGTCCGTTAACAGCTATCTGCGCAGTTAATTCATCCATCTTATTACGAATTCTCCTCGCATTGGGACTCAGAGCCTTCAGGCACTGTGTCCTTTTAGAATTATGTTGTAACGTGGCCCTTTTTGATTTTTGCCCTTGATTTCTCTGCCCTCCACTCTTGTTTTTCTCCTTCCTACCTTTTGCTTCTGCCCCCTTTTTACTTCCCTCTGCCTCCCTGCGCAGATTCCCATCCCACTATTAGTTTAAACCCTCCCCAACAGCACTAGCAAACACTCCCCCTAGGACATTGGTTCCAGTCCTGCACAGGTGCAGACCATCCAGTTTGTACTGGTCCCACCTCCCCCAGAACCGGTTCCAATGTCCCAGGAATTTGAATCCCTCCCCCTTGCACCACTCCTCAAGCCACGTATTCATCTGAACTATCCTGCTATTCCTACTCTGACTAGCATGTGGCACTGGTAGCAATCCTGAGATTATTATCTTTGAGGTCCTACTTTTTAATTTAACTCCTAGCTTCCTAAATTCAGCTTGTAGGACCTCATCATGTTTTTTAACCTATATCGTTGGTACCTATATGCACCACAACAGCTAGCCGTTCCCCCTCCCCCTCTAGAATGCTCTTCAGCAGCTCCGAGACATCCTTGCACCAGGGAGGCAAAATACCATCCTGGAGTCTCGTTTGCGGCTGCAGAAACGTCCATCTATTCCCCTAACAATAGAATCCCCCATCACTATAGCTCTCCCACTCTTTTTCCTGCCCTCCTGTGCAGCAGAGCCACCCATGGTGCCATGAACTTGGCTGCTGCCTTCTCCTGATGAGCCATCTCCCCCAACAGTACCCAAAACAGTGTATCTGTTTTGGAGGGAGATGACAGCAGGAGACCCCAGCACTACCTTCCTTCCCCTGCTCTTCCTGATGGTCACTCATTCCCTCTCTGCCTGTGTAACCGTTACCTGCGGTGTGACCAACTCACTAAACGTGCTATTCACGACATCCTCAACATCATGGATGCTCCAGCGTGAATCCATGCGCAGCTCCGGTGCCGCAATGCGATCTGTCAGGAGCTGCAGCTGGACACACTTCCTGCATACATAGTAGTCAGGGACACTGGAAGCGTCCCTGATTTCCCACATAGCACAGGAGGAGCATGACATGGGTCTGGGCTCTCCTGCCATGACTTAACCCTTAAATTAACTTAATTTCGTCAGAGGTTCTGATGAAAGGTCATCAACCTGAAACGTTAACTCAGTTTCTCTCTCCATAAATGCTGCCAGACCTGCTGAGTATTTTCAGCATTTTCTGTTTCCGTTTCAGATTTCCAACATCCGTCGTATTTAGATTTTGTGTTAAACTAATTAGAATTGTATATACAGGTGGCAGATTTATCACCAATGCCAATAAGTGCACCATTTCTTGAAGGAATCAGGCACGCATTACTCAAAACATCTCGGAAGCAAACTACTGCACAGAATTTAAAACACAAAATTTGCAATTTCACTTGCAAACAAATTGAACCAAGTAACAGCTTGTTTAACAGAGCAGCACTAACTTAGGATGGGTTCCGTCTCCTTAGTAACAGTTACTTATTGGAAGCACCCTTGTCAATCTTTCCAAACATATGCAACTGTTATTAATACAAGTGGTAAAAGACATACCAGAATGTCACACTCCACCATCTTTCTTTGCAACAGATGGCTGCCCATTCCAATTTCTGCACATTTCATCAATTAAAAAATAAAACCCTAAATGAGCAGTACCCCGAAGAAAGCTCAGAGTGGAAACAGGAAAAAAAAAGTTGTTAGTAAATAAAGCTAACCCTCATGTATGTTTGAACAAAGTGCAATTAACATAACCAGGCATGTAGCTTTTTCCTATTTTACACTATGGATGAAACCTCACATTGGTCTAACCTTTTGAGAATGGACAGCACAATTCAAACACGAACAGTTTGCAATGCAACATAGCAAATATCAATGAATTTAAGTTGTACAGAGCTTTGTGTTGTTCAGAAAATGCTTTATGGTACATTTACTTCTAAATCCATGCTGCCTGTGGCAATGAATGAACAGAGCAGACCGATGTTGGATTAAGTAGTTTAACACCATTTAATAACTCTCAATAATTCTTAATCTTACATCCCAGATGGATCATGTCTGAAAGGAATTGTGCTTTTGTATTAACTGTTTCAGCTCTACTTTATAGCTTTTAAATCACAAACATGCTTTTCATCAAAGACTACAAAAGTTACTCAAAATTTCCATGAGTAAACTCTAAATAGGAGCTATGGTTAATCCTCAGAAGTTTCAAGTCTTCATTTCTTAGCCAATTAATCAGTGTACTGTGATGAGATAATGTTGGAGCAGTACTGCATCCACCTCCCCCCCACTGTAACCACTTTGCATCAACTGAAATATTTCAAACAGACAGATTGGACAAAATGTCTGCTCAACATCTTATCAGCGACAATCAGTAGCAATAGTCAGAAAAATATTTGAGGGATCCTATCTGGGTTTAAGTACATAAACTGACCCATAGACAAGATTCAGTGACATAGTTCATCCAAGTGGTTTGAGAAGAAAAAAATTGAAAATACTATCAACAGAATACAATAATTGGTTCGAGAATGTCAATTTTGGATGCAGATTTTGACAGATGGAACAGTGAAGACATATTGTAATTCCTTATTTGGATCCTTCATCAAAATTCACTTGCATGAGCATATACAAAACACACAGCTAAAGTTCTAAAATGGAGTCATTGCACAAACTGTACTTGCAAGCAAAGTAGTGGAAAAAGCTATGTCACCCACAATTAACGTTTGTCAATATCTCAATAGATTGGGACATTTGCATGACAACCTACTAAAAACAACATAACTAATATCACCGTTTCCTACATTGTTCATGGGCTCAATGGTTCCAGAAATAACTGCAGCACCAAGGAATGTGCAATGACTCAGAGCATATACACTTGGTAACCAAGTATTTTCCAGCAGTTGCACATGAAAGCAAATCTCTATTTTACAAAAGAATCTTTATGTACCGGATTGAATGTAAAGCTTTGAGATTGTGAAAGGCACTATGGTTTTTTTTATGGTTTCTGAGATGAGAACTACTACCAACAATATTTGTATCTGTGGTAAATGCCTTCCCTTCTGTGGTACAGAATCACACAGGTCAGAATGGTCGTTTGATCTTTCACTTGGGAAGAGTGAGCCGATGTCAATTGCAACAGTGGTGAGGATGCTACAATTGCTCTCCGTACCCTTGGGCTCAGGATTTGAAATTAAATCGGCCTTGCCATGTTTCCTATTCATTGCTTCCTGCTGGAATATTGCCCCAGCCCAAATGAGTAGCCTGCCAGTACTCATTCTTTAGCCTCATGCATGAAGAATGACAATTTGAGCAAGGCAACATTAGGCTAGAGGCACATGTGGAACTACACCCCAGTATGAGTCAGCATCATGGGAAGGAAAATGGAGAAAGTAAACGTTAAGTTTAATAGACTTGTTGCACATGAAGTGATTCTACAAGTGCAACTTGCTAGATAATGGTTATTGTAGACCGGATATATTTATCTGCCCGTTTTGTAGAGTTCATGTTTTTAATCTGTATACATTACAATAAATGCAAAGAACAGGAGACATCAAACATGTACACAATGATGGGGTACAATTTTGGAATGGGCTCAATAATTAGGCACGGGCAAAGCCCCATCTATCAAAACGCAGCATCAAGGGTTTGGCCTCACAGAAAGGGCCAACATTAATAATCCTTTACCTAAACAAATGCTGTGCTTTTACAAAAAGGACTCCAAGGGCAGTACAAGAAAAGTATGGTTCATCCAAAGTGATATTTTAAGCAGATATTATAATTTGTATAATAATCAGGAAAAATTAAATGAAAATATGATGTAACACCCAGCATGCTGCGTATCAGTAATCATCCATTAGCAAAGGGAAGGGCATGTGACATTCACAAGGTCCGTAATCAACATGAAGCTGTTATCGACAAAGCTAATCTAACACTCGGATAAATCAATAATGTACAAAAATAGATCAAGGACATTTGACTACAAGTCCAAACAAATTCTAACTTTTCAGAACTCACTGGTAACATCAAATGAGACAGTGTGTGAACTTGGAACACCCTATGAAAAGGTCATTTACTATTTTTGAATTGTTCTCGGGATGTGGCTAACACTGGCAAGGCCACATTTGCTGCCTTTCCCTAGTTGCCCTGAGAAGGTAGTGGTGGTCTCGAACAATTATACAACTAAGTGCTTACATCAGGGGGTATTAGGCTTCAAGCAAGTATTGCGGACTGGAGCCACGTGTCGGCCAGGCTGGGCAAAGGTGGCAGGTTCCCTTCCTCAAAGAAAAGCAGTGAACCAGTTAGGTTTTTAGTGATAATGTGGCAACTTTCATGGATGTTTTTGATGCAATTTAGACTCAGGACTTTCAGGTTTGATAGCAAGTGCTATAGTACTGGACTATGTGTTGAACAGGGGAGGGGGTTCAGGAAAGAACGAAACTAATTCTAGATAAGACTCAAAATAAAAACAAAAGGGCATCGTACAGATTTTTTTAATGCTAAAAAACCTTAAAATGATGTAAATATAAACAGGTTGGGAACATGAAAATAGAGGACTAGTTTAAGAATCAAGGAAGATTGGGGATTACAAAGGAAAGACTTGCATTTATCGACCTCCGTATGCCGCAAAGCACTTTACAACTAATGAAGTACATTTGAAAAGTAGTCATTGTTGTAATGTGGGAAACATTTAGAAGAAATATTACCTCTGCCCATCAGAGTAACTGATATATGGAACAGACCCCCAGCAAGAGCAGTGAAATTCTAAGAATAGGTATAACTCGAGATCAAATCTTCCACAGGACACAATGATTCCTGTCCTTCTGGAGCCAGAGAGGGGAGGAGATGACTGTGGTCATTTATGGGAAAGAGGGCAGGAGGCTAGAGTTGAACAATAGAGATGTGAGGGTGGATGAATTTTCTACAGTTTTGCCCAATTACCTTTGGGGATCAAGAATTGCTTGAGATGATCATTTCCTCAGCTCAGGAGACTAAATACTGGGGGTAGAGTCCTAGGGGCCAAGTTTCGGCCTGAGTTGCTCCTGTTTTTTTGGAGCAACTGGTTTAGAATGGAGTATCTTAGAAATTGCAATTCTCGGCATTTAGTTTGCTCCAGTTCTAGTCAGTTAGAACAGTTTCAGTTTGGAACAGATTTTTTTTTCAAAAAGGGGCGTGTCCGGCCACTTACGCCCGTTTTGAAAGTTTAGCCAGTGAAATCTTACTCCAAACTAACTTAGAATGGAGTACGTGTAGATTTTTGTACACTCAGAAAAACCTTGCCTACACTTAGAAAATCAGGCGTGGGTTACAAATCAGGCGTAGGGAATGGGGAGGGGAATTAAAGGGAAGTTTACAAACATTAAACACTTCAGTTTTACAAATAAAGAGCCATCATCAATAATAATGATAAATATATCAGTAAATCAACCAAAAAAAAAAAAATTAATAAAAAATGTTTAAAAATCAATAAATAAAAAATTTCTACTTACCGACTGCAGCACCGGGAGCCCTCCAACAGCGTGCTGGGATGGCCCCCCCACCCACCCAGTGTGTCTCTATCTCTCTGTCTGTCTGTGTTTCTGACAGGGAGGGAGGACGAAGGGAGGGAGGGAGGGAGGGAGAGAGAAGGGAGGGAGGGAGAGAGAAGGGAGGGAGGGAGGGAGGGAGGGAGAGAGAAGGGAGGGAGGGAGGGAGGGAGAAGGGAGGGAGGGAGGGAGAGAGAAGGGAGGGAGGGAGGGAGAGAGAAGGGAGGGAGGGAGGGAGAGAGAAGGGAGGGAGGGAGGGAGAGAGAAGGGAGGGAGGGAGGGAGAGAGAAGGGAGGGAGGGAGGGAGAGAGAAGGGAGGGAGGGAGGGAGAGAGAAGGGAGGGAGGGAGGGAGAGAGAAGGGAGGGAGGGAGGGAGAGAGAAGGGAGGGAGGGAGGGAGAGAGAAGGGAGGGAGGGAGGGAGGGAGGGAGAGAGAAGGGAGGGAGGGAGGGAGGGAGGGAGAGAGAAGGGAGGGAGGGAGGGAGGGAGGGAGGGAGGGAGAAGGGAGGGAGGGAGGGAGGGAGAGAGAAGGGAGGGAGGGAGGGAGGGAGAGAGAAGGGAGGGAGGGAGAGAGAAGGGAGGGAGGGAGGGAGGGAGAGAGAAGGGAGGGAGGGAGGGAGGGAGAGAGAAGGGAGGGAGGGAGGGAGGGAGAGAGAAGGAGAGAGAAGGGAGGGAGGGAGGGAGAAGGGAGGGAGGGAGGGAGGGAG